>NW_027496372.1:0-49542 GCF_021521415.1 Bidens hawaiensis | reverse complement strand
TAGAGAGAGAAAGAGTGGAGATGGAATGAATGAGACCTAAGTCCAAGTGCCTTTATACTTTATATAGTGAGGGAGGTTTGCTTAAGCTGAGCTGTTGGACAGCTCACTCGCTTTATCAGGAAGGTCCTATTCAACCCTTTCTATGTTGCATGCCTGTTTCTTGCCATTTTGGTGAGAGGATCTATCACCTTTTGCTTGGAGAAAATTCACCCAATAACATGTGACTATCTCAGACCATAAAATGGTGAACTCGTGTGAGTTACTGTTCACATCCCATCAGAGGGTGAAGTGATCGATGTGGAAGCGATCGAGCTCTTGAAGTGCTTGAGCCGAAACGTTCTTCATCTCCTGCTTACAATGCTATTTTAGTTGTGTTACAATTAACCACTTTTCATTTTGTGTCGTATTGAAATATTATTGATAAGTGTTTTGTTTATTTTATTTTACAAAAGTTTCCTATGTATTTATCGGCTATATATACAAGAGTATCCATGATATTTATCACCGTCACATGAATATTTCTTTTGAGTGATGAAGCTCACCGTCACATGAATATTTCTTTCGTCTATACTCAATTCAGCTTCCTTCAACCTCTCAAACCATTTGAACATCCAAACTTTAGTGAATCCACAAATTTTAGGGCTTGCCACTCTGTTGGCATCATCTTCATCATCATTGAATCAAGAAAACAAAGAATTGTGTCTTAATAACAACGTAAATTCAATGAATCCAAACCCAAGTGAACAAAGTGCAAATGTCACTTCCACTCCTTCACTTCTACTGATAAACCAACTATGGAATCAAGCTCCCCACATGCAAGGAAACAATGACCAATGCTTTTCAGATACCTTGATCAACCTCAATGGACAAACAAGTCAAGAAAATTTGATATCTCCTTACTTGGAGGATAATTCTATTACCATTCCAGATTGCAGGCAGATTCCAACACAAGTGTCAGAAAACTCCATCTTCCAGCCATCAACTAGTGAAAACATCAATTTCAACATGGAGTTTTGATGATGTTATATATACAGATATTATTAATGCAGGCTAGACCTGTGAATGGAACATGTGGTTGTCCTTGTAGTTGTCTGGTATGTTCTTTCCAGGAAATTTGTAATTTTATGTTGTTAAATATAAATAAACGAAACGAAATGAAATTATGAGCAAGTTCATTTCAAAATAGGTTGTACTGGTTGTGTAAAAGAGGTGATTTTAAAATGAAGGGTTACCCTATGCTAAACTTGGACCTTAAATATATATAATCAAGGTTTGACTTATTGGTTCCAACGCCGTTGAAATGAGTTAAATCGAAGTTCGTTTGATCAATGGTTTCCGGCCACTCACTACCTCATCCTTGCTCTTCACCCTCCTTAAACCCGTTTAACATATTGGCGATCGGAATTTAATATCTCCCGGATAATAGTCTGACCAGCATAAGATTTATTTGGATCATATTTATTATTTTTTAACATGGAAAAATCATCATCCTATAAACACGAAAAAAAAATGCGTCCATCCCCACCGTCGCCTCTTGCTTATCCCTCCCTTCTCCGCCTTTGAAATTGTTCAATCTGTATTTAATCAACAAGAACTCTGATATGATTTCAACATGTATGTTTTGTAATATTTTGTTTGATTTCAAAAGGGGGTAGCGGCGCAGCTTGTTGCCCGCTTGCCTTCTGTTTCGATGTAATCCAATATACAATCATATATTATATGTTAAGAATGCAATTTGATTCTATTTCCATTATTCTCTTTCTATAATCGGAGTACTCATCCTTGATAAACATTAACTGTTTTCTTGATATCGATTTTGTTCATCGGTTACCAATTGCCATAGAGGATGCCGGCAGAGGACTTTGAACTTTGATTCCAGGTAAAAGTTTATATTTTGTTATTTGAAGTATTCATTTATGGAACTGTAGTTTGATTAAGGTCTTTTTCCTTAATTCTTGGTTATTACGTAGTCTTAATCAATGAATCATAACACCCTTTAATGTTTTTATATGCATAATTTAAAAAAGGTTATTTTCGTCCTAATCAATTTAGAAACCCTTATGATGTTCCTTTATAGTCAACAATGACTTAATGCTATATATTTAGATATACGGAGCTTTATTAACCTTTTAAGGTTATAAATTTAAATGTATTGGTTATTATTAATATGAGATCATAATATTCGACTTGCAGTTTAATATCTCATAGCTACATCTATTTGGTTCATATTATTGTTAGATGATTATCATCAAGTATGCAATTGTCATGTTTAATTTCAAATTTTTGATCAACTGGTTTTGATTATGGTTTTCTTTACGGTCCACATTTCATGCCATTCATTAATGAGATCTTACCGGTCTTAAAATATCCACATTGTCAAACTATAAGCCGGTGGGGGGGGGGGGGGGTGAGAAGGTCCCTGTCCTGAACATCCCGGTACGCATAAATTTTTTTTATATATATTATATTGTATATATAGAGGTGAGTTAACATACTATAATAGCTTAACGTGCATTAGGTACGAATAAGTTCAAGGTTAAATAAAACAAATATATTGAAATCAAATTCCAAAACCTAAAAACATTCAAGGTTTAACCCTAAAATATTCTAAGGTTAAAACATGATATTTTCATGGTTAAAAACCTAAAACGTTCAAAGTTAAAATCTAAAACGTTCAAGTTTAAAACCTAATACTTAATTTTAGGTTTAAAATCCATTATGGTTAGGTCAAAAATTGATTCGATTGAAGACTCAGATGTGTTTGTTTGGATGAATTTATGAATAATTGGATATAGATTGATGATTTCGAGATCTTTGTGATGTGATTTCATGTATCAATTTCAGAAAATGTTAACCTTCTAATGATTAAGGCACAAATCAATCATATATGGAAAGAGATCGATTACATAGAGAATTAGTTCAAAGTTTGAAGGACGATGATGAATTTCAACACTAGGTGAGGAGTCGTCAAAGTTTTCTCGCGTTATAGCTAGCGTGTTTTCTGAAATCAAAGAGTGTAGGAAATTGCGTATGTAATGTATGATAAAAGATTATTGTATTGGATCATTTTCCTCTCTCTCTCTCTCTCTATATATATATATAGGGGAAGTATAGAATGAAAACCCACTTGAGTTGTGAAAACCCTATGTAACATCGATTTTTTTTTGTTACACACGTAATATATATTGTAACATTTAATACAAAACATCGAAAACTAAAAAAAAATTGTTTTGCTATTTTTTAACATTTTTTTACTAATTTTTATATATGTTTTTTGGAGAGAGAAAATGTTATATTTATATTTACATTTTTTATTCATTTTAATTGTGGACCACAAGATTTAATCTTTAATTAAAAACATGTGGTTAAAAATGAGTTTCTAGAGTTTTCATAACTCAAGTAGGTTTTTATTTTAACATAATTAAAGTTAATAAAAAATGTTAAAGTTCATTTACACTTTCTCTATCATGAAAACATAAATAAAAATTATTAAAAAATATAAAAAAATAGCAAAGCGTTTTTTTTAATGTTTTGTATTAAATGTAACAAAAAAAATGATGTTACATAAGGTTTTCACAACTCAAGTAGGTTTTCATTTTATACTTTGTGTGTGTGTGTACACACACACACACACACACACATGGGTGGGTTCAAGTGAAAACTCCGTTTAAAAAGAAAACTTAAAAAATCCTAAAAACTAATTTTAACTTTTTTTAAAGTTTCTTTTTTTTTCTTATTATTCTTATATGTTGTTATTGATTCAAAAAAAAAACCTTGTTGTTAACCTCGTCGGTGTAGTACACATGTGTAATAATGTGCATTGCATATGTAAAAGTGTTGTATTGCATATAATACAACACTATTGCACATATTTGATACACACTATTGTATATATGCAATATAAGACTAATACGCACATCGAATACACATTAGTACGTATGTGTAATACAACATTAACGCACATGTGCACTACATCCACTTTTATTTTATTATTATTATTTTTCAATATAATACAACACTACTACACATATACAATACACAAATATTGAATATATGCAATTAAAAACTATTGAACTTAAAAATACATAGTAATACATATGCGTAATACAACGGTTTCGCACAGTAAAATGTATGTGCATTATGGCGGTTTTTTTTAATTTTTTATATTTTTTTATTATTTTTTTATTTTTTCGAGCAAAGGGTAAGAAAATATAAGAATAATGGCAAAAACATAATTTTGAAATTATTATTTTTTTTATTTTTAATTAAAAATAATTCTTTAAGAGTTTTTAAGTTTTCTCTTTAAATATGAGTTTTTTCTTGATTCTCTCCCTATATGTATGTATGTATGTGTGTGTGTGTATATATATATATATATATATATCTTTTTTTGAAAAGAAAAATACGCATTATTAGTGTTTAAACCCAACTAACTGATTCATTTATGGCCATTTTTATAGAAAAAAAACCCCAACAACCCAAACCATAACACAATAAGCCCATTTCGAAAATTAGTTGCTTAAACCCGATAGTTAAATCCCAATTTTTTTCTCATCTTCAAACCTAAATTTTTTTAACAATTTCGGGGACGGCCATGTCATATGCTAATACTAAAAGTTGACGTTCTAGTTATCTTATTAAGAAATGGGTTATGCAATGATACTAGACTAAAAGTTGGTGTTCATAGTTATATTACTAGTGATATTGTTTGGTATTTATGCTATTGAAGGTAAGATATTATTTCTGAAAGTAATATTGAAAATAGAGTTTCTATTGCAAGAATAGGATTGATGCCTTCAAAGAAGAAAATTTGATTTACAATTCAAAGACGACAATGTCTGTTAGCTAGTCGTGGGATTCGCAATGACAACAAATAAAAGCAAGGCCAGTCAGTATTAAGGGTTAATGATTTGTTTTTTAAAGAACTAGTTTTCTCACATAGATAGCAATATGTTGCATTATCAAGAGTTACAAGCAGAGACAGACTCAATATTATAATTGTTGATAAACATGGTAAACTCACTAATACAACATCAAATATAGTATATAGCGAAGTTTTTACTAGTGAGTTATCACTAATACAACATCAAATATTGTTTCGTTTATAACTATTGTAATTGTAATGTAAATAGAGTTAACAGTAAATGATAATTTTGTTGGAATACCGTATGCCCGAGACACATAATTAGGTTAATGTGGCTAGTAGTGTTTGATCCAAGTCGGGGTCATACCCAATAACGAGTTAGACACACACCAATTATGTATTTGTTAAGATAAGATCTATGAGACAAATACAGAACACGATACATTCAGAAAATCGGGTTTCTGAATACTTACTTGAAAGTGTTAAATAAATTAATTGGTTAATTTATTTATTCAAATAATTATTATTGGAATGATTATTTAACTATGTGTTCTTTTATAAAATGGTTTATAAAAGATGGGGTGTTTATATATTTTATAAAGTATAAATAAATAAAAAAAAATAAAAAATAAAAAAAAAATAAATAAATATATTTGGGGCCGGTTTTGGGTGGGCCCCACACCCCATGATTTTGGTCAATATGTTGTCATGGATTTGGTATGGTTTGAGTATGGGTTACTTGACCAAAAACACCTAACACCATGTTTGATTTGATTGAATGATGATATAAAGATCAAGATCATCAAAAACTTTCAAGTAACAAAAAACCACACAACTCTTTCTTTTCTTTCTTCTTGTTTTCGGCCAAGATAAAAGGAAGAGGCTCGGGTCTCGGTTTTTGGTGTTCAAGCTCCCTAACATAGCTCGGTGTGTGTTGGAGGCTCGGGGTATATTCCGTTTGAGGATTTTCCTTTGAAAGTCTAGCATCAACATCATCATCTTCTTCAACAACAACTACACTCTTAAAAGGTTAAGAATGTAAGTGTTTATAGTTTTGATAGTTTAGTTTTTCCGTATCATTTGATCATTGCTTCGGGTTTCTAATAAATAGATTATTGGTAATCTTATGACATGAATAAACTAGGTTGTTCATGAACATATCTTATATAAACTTGTAATATATACATATATAAACACATGGATACATATGTTTAGTTTGTAAATATCACGCTTCCGCCTTAATTGTGACTAGTTAAATGGTTAACTTAGTATAAAATATTCATAGAAACCCAACAAATGGCATCAAGAGCCGGGATACGGGAAACTAAGCTTCGGGTTTTCGGTTTTATATTTTTCCCCTTGAAAGATTTTATACAAAAAAAAAACATGCATGATTTTTTTGTATTTAATCTTGGTATTATTTTTGGCTTTGTTCAAAAAAAAAAAAATATAAAACCGAGTACATGGGCCGAAGCCCAATTCGGATGTTATTGGGCCGAAGCCCACTTCATTAGGTTAATGGGTTAACCGAGAAGAAAAAGGAGGGGAGAAAGTTAAATGGGCCGAAGCCCATTTTGTTAAATGGGCCGAAGCCCATGAGACTTTTATTGGGCCGAAGCCCATGTGTTTTGGACAAGTGGGCCGAAGCTCATAATCAAGTTATTGGGTCAAGCCCAAATGGGTTGGGCTAGGCCCGATAAGGTCAAGGGGTTTTGGAACGGGTTCCTAAGACATAACGGGTTACGTTTGTTAAAACTAGACCGAGCCGTAGACCAAATGGATGTTTGTTGTGATTGTTATTAATTATTCAAAGTTTCGGTTTGTAATAATTAATTAGGGGCAATTTTGTAATTATTTATTCATATGGGTATGTAATAAATAGTTTATTTGTAATATCTTTATTTTATAGAAAAAATGTATTAGGACATTTGTTATGTAAATTTAAAGAAGATTGCAAAATTGGAAGTTTGGGCCTTATTGGGCCGGGTATGGTGATAATGGGTCTCACAAGCCCATTAAGGGGATTCAAGCCCAAAAGGACCTAAGCCCACCCATTGAGCCCAAATGGAAGCTTATGGAAGCTAAGGCCCAAGTTCAAGCCCAATGGATTACAACGGGGTTGAAGAAGATGCTTGACGCATTTGGATGCGGGATCAAGTGGGAGCTACAACATCCATGTGTCGTGTGTCCCTTAGGATCGGACCTAAGACACACACTTGTTTCGGCTAACAAGTGTGGTCTAACTTAGTGGCTCGTGTCTAGTATAATTATGTATGCTTGTTAATTGATTGTTTGATTGTGTGGTTGTTAGATATTAGGATATCAACTTCGTCACATAGAATTAATTAACAAAGCATAAAACGGGTTCTAATAATTATCGGTAATTACGTGACACGTAGTTTAATAAAATGGATTTATTAACTAGCCATCTCACGCCCATAATAAAATGGTTTTATTATAAATTAGAATTTTGAAAATGGTTTCAAAATAATCATGTTACTAAATGCATGTTAGAACATGATTTAAAGTTTTACAACTAGAATTATTAAAACTAAAAATCCCTTTTAAAATTAAGGATAACAAGTTAAACACCATCCTTTTGTATAACGCTTAACATATTAGTAAGCTCTTAGTGGGAAAAAGGTCACCTAACCGCGTAGAGTAAATTAATATGTTGAGGTAATTTTAGCATATAAATGGGAAAAAGGTCACCTAACCGTTTGTATGTTAATATTACAAGTTGATACAAGTAGGACGACTTAAATTAGAACCATGTGAAGAGGGTCACCCAAGAATGGGGTCTAATAGGTGTTGATGGGATAAACATGCCGACACGAAATATGATTTCGAACCGGTCCCATAAACTCTAGAAGTTGCAAAAGGGTTTGCAATTGTTATGAATAACTACCTTGATAAACCGACAATGGGAAAAAGGTCACCTAACCGGAGTCGGGTTTATCGTTGGATTCTAGTTTTTAATTATTAATTATATTTGGTATATATAAAAGGGTATTAATAATTAAAAAGGTAAAACACTGAAATGAACTTAATTAAAATTCTGCAGATGGCCGCACACGTCGACGACAACATAATCCCTAACGTCCAAAATGTATCTCTCCGATCTATTCTCGCTAAAGACCGTCTTAACCACAATAACTTTTCGGATTGGTTCCGAAATTTAAGGATTGTTCTAAAACAAGAAAAATTATATCATGTTTTGGAAACACCTATCCCCAATGAACCGGAAGAGGGAAGTGAGGTCGAATATATGAATTGGGTCCAACACACGGAAGATTCCATTCAAGTGTCATGCCTCATGTTGGCGACTATGGTTCCCGAAATCCAAAAGGATTTCGAAAACCATAATGCGTACGACATGATTACTCAACTTAAGGAAATGTTCCTTAAGCAATCAAGAGTTGAAAGGTTCGAAACGGTTCGAGCCTTGCATGCATGTAGAATGGATGATAATCAACCAGTTTCAACTTATGTGCTTAAGATGAAAAGTTACATTGATCGCCTCGCCAAGCTCAATTGTCCCATCTCAAAAGAGTTAGCTACGGATTTGATCCTTAACTCTTTGTCGAAAAGGTTCGACACTTTCGTGTTAAATTATAACATGAACGGGTAGGATAAAAACATTGGAGAACTTCACTCAATGCTTAAAACAGCCGAGGCGAGCATGGGTAAAAGGGTTTTACCCATGTTTGCGATCAATGAAGGTAAATCCAAGAATCGATCTCAACCCAATCCTAAGGCTAAGGTAGCAAAAAGAAAGGGTCCTCCTATGCATCTTAAGGGTAAGGGCAAATCACCGGTTATGGCAAAGAAACAAAAGGTTGTGGAACCGAGGGGTCATAAGGATGATCCTTGTTTTGGTTGTGGGGAGACCGGACATTGGAAACGCAATTGCCCGGTCTACCTAAAAGAGCTAAGAGACAAGAGGAATGCGGGGCATGCCTCGGGTAATGTCTTTATGATTAATATTGAGCTAAATCTTATTTCTTCTAACACATGGGTATTGGATACCGGATGTGGAACTCATATTTGCAATTGGTTGCAGGGGTTCAAAAGGAATGAAGACTTAAAGAAGGGCGAAGTGAGTCTTTTCATGGGCAACGGTGCAAGGGTGCACGTGGTCGCTAGAGGAGACTTCACTTTATCGCTTCCAAGTGGTTTGGAAGTTGTTTTGAGAAATGTTTTGTATGCTCCTAGTTTGACTAGGAACATTATTTCTGTGCACCTTCTTAGACAATGTAACTTTGACTTTAAATTTGTAAAATCAGAAATGCATGTATCATCTAATGGTATCTTTTATTTTAAAGCTGTACCAAACAACGGTATTTATGAATTGGTTCATGACAATACCTCAAATAGCTCATTATATCAAACTTCCACTAAAAGACTCAAAAAGGATTTGAGTGATTCCTACATTTGGCATTGTCGTCTTGGACACATAAACAAGAATCGTGTAAATACTCTCCAAAAGAATGGTCTTTTGAAAACAAATGAGTTAGGTTCATTTGATGAGTGTGAATCTTGTATTCAAGGCAAGATGACCAAAGAACCTTTTAAAGGTACAAATGAAAGGGCTAAGGACTTGTTAGGTATCATACATACGGATGTATGCGGACCTCTCAAGCCCACTAGTAGGAATAGTGAAAGGTACTTCATTACCTTTACCGACGATTTTAGTCGATATGGGTATGTGTATCTAATGAAACACAAACATGAAGCATTTGAAATGTTCAAGGAATTTCAAAATGAAGTACAAAATCAGCTCGACCGAACAATCAAGGTACTCCGCTCCGATAGAGGAGGCGAATACCTAAGTGAAGCTTTTCAATGTCATCTTAGAGATTGTGGAATTATTTCACAGCTCACTCCTCCTGGAACTCCTCAACATAACGGAGTATCCGAGAGGAGGAATAGAACACTGTTGGACATGGTTCGATCAATGATGGCACGAAGCTCACTACCGCCATCATTTTGGGGATATGCGCTACTTACAGCGGCTCGTATTTTGAATATGGCCCCGACCAAAAAGGTGGATCGAATACCCTATGAAGTGTGGCATGGAAAGGTTCCATCCTTTTCATATTTAAGGGTATGGGGATGCATAGTTTATGTTAAACGTGACACCCCAAATAAGCTTGAAGCTCGATCCATCAGGTGTATCTTCATAGGATACCCAAAGGATGATATAGGATATATATTCTATGATCCTAGTGAACAAAAGGTGTTTGTTTCACGCAAAGGATACTTCTTAGAAACTAAGTTCCTTATGGAAGGACCTAGTGAAAAGAGAGTGGAACTTGAAGAGGTTCAAGAATCACTGGATGATACACAGTTGGTCGATACTAGTTTTCAACACGAGGATGTTGAAAGTGATCAAATGGTTGATCATACACACGTTGCTCGCAGATCTAGTAGGATTAGTCGACCTCCCAAGAAATATGGATTTCTCGTGGATGATTGCTACTTGGTCGATTCGGATGAACCGATCTCCTACAAAGATGCTATGTCACAACCTGATTGTGACAAGTGGCTTGAAGCCATGAGCGCCGAGATGCAATCCATGCACGATAACCAAGTTTGGGAATTGGTTGATCGTCCACTTAACTCCAAAATGGTTGGATGTAAGTGGGTCTTCAAGAAGAAGACCGATATGCATGGAAATTTAGATACTTACAAAGCACGACTTGTAGCAAAAGGTTTCACGCAAACTCAAGGGATTGATTATGATGAAACCTTTTCGCCGGTCGCGATGCTTAAGTCGATCAGGATATTATTTGCCATTGCAGCTCATTTTGATTATGAGATATGGCAAATGGATGTCAAGACCGCTTTTCTTAATGGATATCTTGAGGAATATGTCCATATGGTTCAACCTGAAGGTTTTGTCGATCCATCTAATCCTGATAAAGTATGTAAGTTAAGGAAATCAATCTACGGGTTGAAACAAGCATCACGGATGTGGAATCATAGTTTTAATGAAGAAATCAAAGCGTTTGGTTTCGTCCAAAACGGTGATGAGGCGTGTGTGTATAAATGGGCTAGTGGGAGTATAGTCATGTTCCTTATTTTGTATGTCGATGATATACTTTTATTTGGAAATGATATACCAAGTATGGAAAACGTTAAAGCGTGGTTAAGTAGTCGTTTCTCAATTAAGGATCTTGGAGAAGCGACATATATCTTGGGAATAAAGGTCTATAGGGATAGACAAAGGAAATTGATCGGACTCAATCAAAGTGCATACATTGATAAAATCCTGAAAAGGTTCAGGATGGAAAACTCTAAGAAAGGTTTGGTACCTATTCCTAGAGGAACCGTGTTAAGCTCATCCCAAAGTCCTAGCTCTAAGGAAGAGCAGGATAGGATGAAGCATGTTCCTTATGCTTCGGCAATAGGATCTATTATGTATGCAATGATGTGCACTAGACCGGACGTCTCGTATGCTTTAAGCATAACGAGTAGATACCAGCACAACCCAGGTGACAGTCATTGGATGGCTGTCAAGAATATATTAAAATACCTTAGAAGGACTAAGGATATGTTTTTAATATATGGGTCTGGTGAGGAGGAACTCGTCGTAAAGGGTTACGTGGATGCGAGTTTCCAAACTGACCGAGATGATTCTCGGTCACAGTCGGGATATGTCTTCATTTTGAATGGAGGCGCTGTCTCTTGGAAGAGTTCGAAGCAGGATGTTGTCGCGTTATCCACTACAGAATCTGAGTACATCGCCGCTTCAATGGCAGCCCAAGAGGCTGCATGGATGAAAAAGTTCATCATGGATCTAGGGATTATCTCTACCATTCAGGAGCCCCTAGAGATATTCTGTGACAATGAGGGTGCTATTGCACAGATCAAGGAGCCTCGTGCTCATCAGAAAACGAGGCACATTGAGCGCAGATTCAACTACATAAGGGATGAAGTTGAAAAGAGAAAGATATGTATTCATAAAGTTCATACCGATCAAAATATTGCGGACCCACTCACGAAGCTCCTCGATAGGCCAAAGCATGAGGGTCATGTTTGTGCATTAGGACTTCGGTATTCTAGTGAGTGGATTTAATCTGTATTTAGTGTTTGTATAAGAACGAATGTAATGGGTATCTCATGAAAATTAATTATGTTTTAATTATTCAATGAGTTATGTTCTATATTTGCATGTTTAATCCATGAATGACTTATGTTGTTCTAAACGTCCGTAGTCGATCATACTTGTGGGAACAAGTATGAAGTTAAGACTATTATGAACCCGGATTGGTTGATATTCATGTGATGAATATAGGGCATAGGTTTGCCACCAAGGTTCATAGATATTTGTGGGATACAAATATTGGACATGATCCGCTCTCAAGGATCACTGCATGGAGTTAGTGCAACTGATCATAAGTAATCCTTGAGTAAAGGCGAGTATCATTGTGTCCTTTGACCTGAGATGCATATCGGATCTGATTTTTCATCAAGTCTGATATCTTGACTCTATTCTTTGTTATTTCGGTAACACGATGACGTGTAAGAAAGAGCTCAGATATTATATGAGATGTCAACGAGGATGTATGCAGTCAAGATGGAATTTGTTCCTCTTATGTGTTGAGAGTTTAGATGTCTAAGGCCTGTTAAGTTAAATCATTGAGAGAATGATCACTCTGTGTCTCTTCGATTTGACAGGACATCTAGTAACAAAGGGATGTAATGATAAGACTTACCTATATCATATCAAGTATGGACTTGAAGGGGATGATGTTATCGAATGTCACTTAGTCAAACACACTAAGGGTGGTGACCTGTTGTTAGGCGGTATTCACCATTAGCATTAACTTCTTATGAGTCACGTGCAAGTGGGAGATTGTTGGAATACCGTATGCCCGAGACACATAATTAGGTTAATGTGGCTAGTAGTGTTTGATCCAAGTCGGGTCATACCCAATAACGAGTTAGACACACACCAATTATGTATTTGTTAAGATAAGATCTATGAGACAAATACAGAACACGATACATTCAGAAAATCGGGTTTCTGAATACTTACTTGAAAGTGTTAAATAAATTAATTGGTTAATTTATTTATTCAAATAATTATTATTGGAATGATTATTTAACTATGTGTTCTTTTATAAAATGGTTTATAAAAGATGGGGTGTTTATATATTTTATAAAGTATAAATAAATAAAAAAAATAAAAAATAAAAAAAAAATAAATAAATATATTTGGGGCCGGTTTTGGGTGGGCCCCACACCCCATGATTTTGGTCAATATGTTGTCATGGATTTGGTATGGTTTGAGTATGGGTTACTTGACCAAAAACACCTAACACCATGTTTGATTTGATTGAATGATGATATAAAGATCAAGATCATCAAAAACTTTCAAGTAACAAAAAACCACACAACTCTTTCTTTTCTTTCTTCTTGTTTTCGGCCAAGATAAAAGGAAGAGGCTCGGGTCTCGGTTTTTGGTGTTCAAGCTCCCTAACATAGCTCGGTGTGTGTTGGAGGCTCGGGGTATATTCCGTTTGAGGATTTTCCTTTGAAAGTCTAGCATCAACATCATCATCTTCTTCAACAACAACTACACTCTTAAAAGGTTAAGAATGTAAGTGTTTATAGTTTTGATAGTTTAGTTTTTCCGTATCATTTGATCCTTGCTTCGGGTTTCTAATAAATAGATTATTGGTAATCTTATGACATGAATAAACTAGGTTGTTCATGAACATATCTTATATAAACTTGTAATATATACATATATAAACACATGGATACATATGTTTAGTTTGTAAATATCACGCTTCCGCCTTAATTGTGACTAGTTAAATGGTTAACTTAGTATAAAATATTCATAGAAACCCAACAAATTTAACCGTTAATATATTTTGTTTATGCTTATGATTCATCGTGTATAACTTATTTCATTGTATAATTATTATATGTTATCTTTTATTGCAATATCTTTATTAATTGCAAAACCCATGTACAGTAGAAACTCGATAAATTAATACTCGATTATTTAATAAACTCTCTAAGATAATATTTTTTGCCAGTCCCGACTCGGGGATAGGGTGCTAAATTAATAATTCGCTAAAATTATAAGATAATACATTTTTGATAATTTCTTTAGACCCCATATAAAATATAAATTAATAATTCCTTATATATAGCATATTACATTAATGATTTATGAAGGTTTCTTGAAAAATGACTCAACTGTCTCTTGTTTTTTGTTAAAATCAATTTCCCCTTGAATCTCGTCTCTAATTTTCCTTAGCATGGTAAGAACTTCTGGTGTTGTTTTCTCATAGCTCAACAAGAAATTGTTCAATGTGATTGCCGCTTTAATAGCTTCGTTTCGCGAAGGGGGCTCCATTGTAGAACTTTCATCATCTTCTTCATCGATATCATCTTTATTAATTCCAATAACGCTTTCAATAATTTCTTCATCAGTCAACAACTGTGCAACTAAATTTTCTTCTGGGCGAGTCAGAACATTTTACTATAAATTAATAAAATATTAATTAATATATAAATTAATAATTATTAATTTATCAATTAATTAATAACTCTTTTAATTAATAAATGTTGGTGGTCCCAAGTGTATTATTTTATAGAGTTTCTACAGTAGTAGATCAAGCTAGTGTGCGTGTGTAGAAGAGGTTTCAAGAGACATCTCCCTTTTGCAAAATTATTTTACTTATGTCATAATTTACCACTTTCCATTTTGTTTCTAATAGTAACAAGAAGTGTATTATTTATTTTATTTTTCATAAGCTTTCATATATTCATCTATATATACACGGGAGTAGCCATCTTCAAATCCCGTGCAGAAATAGCTACGACGTACAACATGTATATTATTTTTGAGTAACGAAGTTCAAGGTTTCATCGAGCTTTTAACCAACACGTACGTATATCTTTCTCCATAATCACCAAAGAACAAAAATGGGAAGATCACCAAGTTGTGATAACATTACTGGACTCAAGAAAGGGCCCTGGACTCAAGAAGAGGATCTTAGACTCACCCAATACATTCAGATACATGGACCAGGAAATTGGCGAAACCTTCCCAAGAACGCTGGTGAGTGTGTTCGCTTCCGCAACCTTTCTTATTAATGTATGGTTGATTTGAGTTAGTTGATTTTCTTTGATTAATTAATGTTTGATTATACCTGACAGGGCTACAACGATGTGGGAAAAGTTGCTGTCTTCGATGGATAAACTACTTGAGGCCTGATATCAAGAGAGGAAGATTCTCATTTGAAGAAGAACTAACCATCATCCAACTACATAGTGTTCTCGGAAATAAGTAAGTTAATTAGGAGGCCAATGATTTGTGTCGATCTTCATTACTATGTTTATAGACCATGTCAAAGTCCTTAAAGGAGATCAACCTTGGTCACAAAATCTTGAAAAAATAAATTGATAAAGTGAAATAACTGCAATAAGGATTCACAAGTTTAAATTAAGTATCCGAAGAATAATTTATAAGCTAGCTATTAGTTCAATCACGCATAATTAATCAATTTATTTATCTCATCAATCTTGTTATTGACCTGATAGGTGGTCACTAATTGCTGCTCAGTTGCCCGGAAGAACCGACAATGAAATCAAGAACTACTGGAACACCCATATCCGAAAAGCGCTCCTGAAGAATGGAATTGACCCTGTCACTCATCATCCTCGCCTCGATCTCTTGGACCTTTCATCCTCATTCAATCTCTCAAACCTTTTGAGCATTCAAACCTTAGTGAATCCACAAGTTTTATGGCTTGCCACTCTATTAGCGTCCGCATCATCATCGTCATCATTAAATGAAGATAACAAAGACTTGTTTTTTAATAACAACGTATATCCTATGAATCAAAAACCTAGTGAGCAAATTGCAAATGCCACTTCCACTCCGCCACTTCTTTCTATAAACCAACAATGGAATCTAGCTCCCCACATGCAAGAAAACAATGGCCAATGCTTTTCAGATAGCTTGATCAACCTCAATGGACAAACAAGTCAAGAAAACATGATATCTCCTTACTTGACGGATAATTCTATTACCATTCCAGATTGCAAGCAGATTCCATCACAAGCGTTTGAAAACTCCAGCTTCCAGCCATCAACTAGTGAAAACATCAATTTCAACATAGAGTTTGATGATGTTATATAGATATCATTAATGCAGGCTAGACCTGTGAATGGAACATCTGGTTGTTCTTGTAGTTTTCTGGTATGTTATTTCCAGGAAATTTGTAATTTTATATTACATATTTTGTTAGATCATAAATGAATATATATATATATATATATATATATATATAATTAAGTAAATAAATGAAATCATGAACATGTTGATAGATTTAAGTAAAATTTCTAGCTAGATGGTATTAGTTGTGTAAAATAAAGACGTGAATTTAAAATGAAGGGTTTTAAATAATATCTATATATGAAGGGAGTGTTTTCTAAGAAGTCTAAGAAGAGATATGTGCCATTAGATCTAATTAAAGGTTGAGATTAAATGTAGTGAAGAAAGCATGGTGTGTTATAAGATGACATGTTTTTTAATTAAAGAAGAAAATTTGTGATTTAAGGCGTCGTGTGTTTTAACCTCCTTGCTTCCTACAATTTTTAGAATACGTTAACTTCGTATTTTAACCTTGCTAGACACACACACACATGGTGTGTTATAAGATGCCAGCATTTTGTCACTTGCTACCTTCTCATTGCTCCTAACCCTCTTTAACCCGTTTTAACATATTGGTGACCTGAAATCAATATCTCGTGGATGATAATCCAACTCGCATAAGATTATTTTTGTATCACATATATTATTCATATTATTCCTAAAAAAACTATGTACATCCCCACCGTCTCCCCTCGCTTATCCCTCCCTTCTCCGCTTTTAAAATCATTTGATCTATATTCAATCATCAAGAGAACCACAGTATGTTTTCAACAAGTATGTTTTATAGTATTTTGTTTAATTCGATTTGATTATATTTTTCATAATTCTATTTCTTTAATCGGAGTACTCATCGTTTTTTTTTTCTTGATATCGATTACGTTAATCACTTAAGGTTGCATAGAGGACGCCAATAGCGGACTTTCTTCTTTTATTTTAGGTAAAATCTTATATGTTCTTATTTTTGTTTACATTTGGATAACTAGATTTTGATTAAGGGTTTTTTTCACCCTAATTATTGGTTATTAGTATTAATCATCGATCAATTTAGAAACCCTTTATGATGTTTGTATTCATAATTCAACAAATGATATTTTCGTCCTGATCAATTTAGAAACCCTTTATGATGTTTCCTTTACAGTCAACATTGAATTTATGCTATTCATTTAGATATACAGAGCTTTATTATATATCCTTTTGAAGTAAATATATTTAGATGTATGGCAATCCTTATCTTTGACAGATAATAATATTCAACTTGAAGTTTAATGCCTCATAGGTACATTTATTTGGTTCCTGTGTTATTTGATTATTATCATCAAGTATGTAATTGTCATCATGTCGTGCTTTGTTTTAGATGATAGATCAATTGATTAGTCTAGTGGGACTTTTGGCTCCCAGCCTCCCAATGTTGTGTGATTCATACCATTCATTTTAGATATACAAAATTTGAGATGCTCCTCAATCCATCCGCATCTTATTTGGCAGTCACGCTCTTTAAAGACTGCAATTTATTTAATAAGTTTCTTAAATTTTCCATTTAATGTATTTTTTATAATTTTTTTTGCAGCTTTTGCCTATTGTTTTTTTAGAAGAAAATACCGAAACAGCATACCAAATGATCATCCAGTTACCTTGAAAGCATATCGTCTTCATCAGTGCGATGTCAAGATAATTAAGAACGAATATAATTACTTTTTCACAAGTGGTTAGTCTATAGTAGTAAAAGAGCATGGCTTGGGTGGGTTCTGTCTTTTTTAATCCTTAAAATGGTTGTTAAAACAACTATTAACATAAAAGTTTTTCGACCAAGTGGTCTTGAACATGTACTACCTAGTAATCAAAGATGTAATAGTGTATTTTGAAGATGAAGTTATATATTATTTCAGAGGATCTACTTGAAGAGAATTTATGATAAAGAATTTGCATGTGTCGTGACAAAACGTTTGGTGATTTATTATGTTCATTCGCAAAATTCTTAATTCTAATATTTCTTTTAAAAATCTAAATTTTATTATAGACTATTTTACAATGTATTAACACTTTATACTCACGTTTAAACTTCTAAGGGTCTTAAAATATCCGTATTGTCAAACCATAATCGAATACTAAAAGTCAATATTTGGGTTATGTAATTAAGAAATATTGATAAAATTTGTGATGGTACTAATTGTCTTATTGAAGCTAAGATTATTTTTGGAAGTAATATTGAATCGTGATCTATCCCAGGAGTAGGATATTGATACCTTCAATCAACAAAAAATCAATTAAATTTCATAGAAGACAGTTTTCGTTTGCAGTATGATTCACAATGACAATAAATAAAAGACAATGTCAATCACTATTAAGGGTTGGTTTCTTTATAAAGAACCAATTTCTCATATTTAAATCTATATTTTGCGTTATCAAAAGTTAGAAGTAGAGACGGACTCAATATTTTGGTATTTGATAAACACGGTAAACTATATCAAATGTAGTATACAAAGAAGTCTTTACACATTTATGACTTGTTACTTTACGGTTTCGTCTATAACTCTTGTATTTTCATGTAATCGTGATTCTGCTAATAATAAATGATTTTAATTGTCTATTGTATTTTGTTTGTTTTATGATTTTTCGTTTATAACTTTTCATTGCTTAATTAGTATATGTTATCTCCTAATAGAAAACCCGTGTGGTACACGAGTCTCAAGCTAATGTATATACAGTGACGGATTTTGAACACATAATATGGGTGGGCCATGGACATGAACAATAATTTGGCTGAGCCGAACTCAATACATATAATTATTTTTTTTCTTTTTCCGGTAAAAATGCAATACTGAGCGAAAAAATTGGGTAGGTCGTGACCCACTCTGGCTTGTGAGAGGATCCACCCGTGTGTGTGTGGGGGGGGGGGGAGAGAAGTGGTTAAACACCTTCACACATAACTAAATAATAAAATTATGCTATTATTTATACAAAGTATTAATTTAACCTAGCTTAATATAACTAAAAAACATTTCTAGCTTAATATTTTGGTACTTCACCTTAAGCTAGGTTGTGATCATGCCAAGATCCTTCTTTAAGCTATGGAAGTTTCCAACTTGTAGTGTCTTGTAAAAATATATGCTAGTTGTTCCTATTGTATTTCTAAAGTGTATCTATGCGGTGTCTTTGTTTTTACATAATTAAATGAAATGGTACATAATACAAATACATTTGCTTTTGCCATAAAAAACGGGATTCTTTGTTAATCCGGCCTGTTGCTGATTTGTTGTAGGAGCTTTATGTGGAAAGTTTTGTTTTTTATATTGCCATTGAAATTATTCTCCTGATCCTAGCTAGTAGCTAGACTGAATATGGAACCTGAAGTGCTTTTTCCTTCATCAGTGTATCCACGTAACTCATTGTCGCTATATTCTTGTAAAGAACAATCATCTGCAGATCAACTTTGATAATTCCATGCATGATTGAGAGCAACGTTAGAAATTGTTAGGCGCTATTTGGTGGTGGGTAGTGACTAGCAATTAATCAGATTGTAATTTATATGGTTTTTTCACACACACACACACACACATATATACGGGAAGGTTATTGTATAAATTAAATTAACATACTAAACATACAAATAACATAGTGTAATTATAGTTCTCAAATAGAGTAATTATGCTACATAATATAAATGTAATTACACTACTAACACAGATAATTACTTTACGCTATTACACCAAATTATACCATTTGTTTCAACTAGAGTAATTATTTTGTAAGTAGAGTAATTGTAGTATATGCTTCTTCCTCCTCAAATATACTAGTTTCAACTAGAGTAATTATTTTGTAAGTAGAGTAATTATAGTATCTGCTTCTTCCTTCTCAAATTAAACTACGTGTTTCAAATAGAGTAATTATATTGTATATATAGTAATTATTGAATATGCTTCTTCATCTTCCTCAAATATCCACGACAATGTTCTTCAATTGGAAATATCAGTTAGCTTCAATTGTATTACTTCGATTTGCAGGTTTCAATTAAGCAATCAATATTCGCAAAAGATTCAGTTCGATTCACAAAATTGTAACCTAGGAATGAACGACGACAATAAGAAACGACGATCGATGAGGTCCGGTGGCCGGAATCTGACGGATGCGGACGGTGACGAAATTGATAAGCGCTTGCCGGTTGGGAGTTTGAGGCAGAGGCGTAGTGGCCAGAGGATCAATTGAATTAGGCGGAGGTGGTTGCGTGGTAGGGAATTGAGAAGGTGCTGCCGTGGGGAATTGAGAAGGCCGGTGCTACCGTGAGGAATTGCGAGGCAACGGAGTCTGGTTGAAGGAAAGGTGGCGGAGGTTGGCGGTGGAGTGATTGGAGTCCGGTGATTTTGTGTTGGATGAGGAAGAAGATAGATATGGGGTCTAGTGGTTGAATGAGAAAGAAGATGGAAATGTGATGTGGTGTTTTTGTTCAGTTTGTATGTTTAGTACAAATTTTTTATTTGAATTTGATCCATCTCCTATATATATATATATAGGAGAAATAATATATATATAGGGTTAGGTTAAAATAAAAACTTATTTGAGTTGTGAAAACTTTAGAAACCCATTCTCAACCAGATGTTTTTAATTAAAGATTAAATATTGTGATCCACAATTAAAGTTAATAAAAAATGTTAAAGTTAATTTACACTTTCTCTCTCATGAAAACATAAATAAAAATTAGTAAAAAATGTAAAAAAAAGTTGCAAAACATTTTAATGTTTTCGATGTTTTATATTAAATGTAACAAAAAAAAACGATGTTACATAGGGTTTTCACAACTCAAGTGGGTTTTTATTTATATATATATATATATATATATATATATAATGTTTTCGATGTTTTGTATTAAATGTAATAACATATATTATATCTAACAAAAAAAATGATGTTACATAGGGTTTTCACAATTCAAGTGGTATATATATATATAGGCAAAGTATAAAATGAAAACCCACTTGAGTTGTGAAAACCCTATGTAAAACCCACTTGAGTTGTGAAAACCCTATGTAACATTGTTTTTCTTTTGTTACATAATATGATGTTATATTTAATACAAAACATCGAATACATTAAATGTTTTGCTACTTTTTTTTACATTTTTTTACTAATTTTTATTTATGTTTTTATGAGAGAGAAAATGTAATTAACTTTAACATTTTTTATTAGTTTTAATTGTGTACCACAAGATTTAATCTTTAATTAAAAACATGTGGTTGAGAATGGGTTTCTAGAGTTTTCACAACTCAAGTGGGTTTTTATTCTAACCTAACCTTATACATAGAACCACTTTGAGCTTTAAGAACTCGAAAGAACTCAAAGTAACAAAAAAAAATTTTGAATTTTTTTTACACATGCGTAATATATGTAGGTTACATATATGTAAAAAAATTACAGAATTTTTTACGCACCGAGTCGACTTTTTACACATGTGTAACGGACGTAAAAGTTAGTGTAATCATTAGTATCTTTATTTTCTTTCCTACTTTGACTTTTTAGTCAGATTTTATCTCAACCACATATTCCAATTCATTTAATTAAATGTGTGCCCAGAATTGAGTTTTTAAGTTTTTAAAACTTTGAGAACCATGTTGAGTTTTAAGAACTTAAAATGGTTCAAATAAGAACCATTTTGAGTTTTAAGAACTCGAAAGTTCTCAATGTAACAATTTTTTTTTTATTTTTTTTACACATGCGTAATATATGTAGGTTACATATACATAAAAAAATTACATAATTTTTTACGCACCGAGTCGACTTTTTACATATGTGTAGCGGACGTAAAAATTAGTATAAGAACTTTCATCCTTATTCTCTCTCCTAATTTAATTTTTTAATTAGATTTAATCTCAACCATATAATCTAATCATTTTAATTAAATATGTGGTCAGGAATGGAGTTCTTAAGTTTTTAAAACTCAACAATGTTCTCAAAATATATCTCTCCCTACACACACACACATATCAAATTTTATATATAAAGCTTTTAATTTTGACAAAGTAGGGATTTATCGGAGACTAGTCGGTGGGTGTAAAGAGTGTTGATTAATAAGGGATTAATCGGCGCCTAAACGAAATTTTTACAACCATGATCCTTTTAGTTTTTAAAAAGCTTAAAATACGTTTTCCAGCTTTCCAAATACTTTTATGAGGTACTTCCATTAATCTACTTATTAAGCTAATAGAGAACATTAATTATGTCATGGCGAGTAGCATTAAGGTAAGTTAAACTTCCAACCGAGCTTCGATATTTATTTGAATCAACCAAGCTAACAGAGAACATTAATTAGTGTCTTTCACAAAAATAAAAAAAAAAATAGTGCTTTTGATGTGTTTCTTGATAATGTTAGTCCAAAATCTACTATGTAGAAGTTGGGGTTGCATCTTGCTCAGTGACGAAACCAGAACTTTTACATTGGAGGGTCATAATAGAAATTTTTTATATTCGTAATTCGTTTTTGTAGATCAATTACTTTTTTTTACCAACAATTGGTACAATAGATTTCGAGTTCCCATATCTTAAAATCATAAAGTTGTTTCATTTCAAATATTTGCAAAAACATGTTTCTCGACTATCAACTGAAAAATCGTTAAATTGGTTTAAGCAAAGCTAGATGACCAGCTGCAATATTATCTTTCGATAAGTTCAACTTCTTCTCAGATTCTTTATTATTATTTTTAAGTATTTTGTTTTAACACTTTTTACCAACATGTATATCCATAATAAAACATTTTCACATATGATATGATTTTTTTAACAAATTCTAAAACAATAAATTCTAAACTAAGGAATATATATTAACTAAGAATTATCTAACAATGTAAAACAAACAAATAAATAATTAAATAAAAAGAAGTAAACTTCACACAGTATAGATTTTTTTTTGAACGACCACTATAGATTTTTTAAACAAATAAATATCACTAGTAAAACAAAAGAAAAATCAATAAGTTTTGAGTTCATCGTTTAAGTGGAGATAGAGGAATAGGTTAAAAACAACCGAAAAAGTTAAGTACAAATATTAATTGGGCTTTTAATTAACATAGTGGGTTTTCTTTAAAAAAACATGGCCCACAAATAGAGTTTAGGTTAATTTCTTATTTCTTCTCTGCTTCTCGTCTCATGTCATCGAACAACCTGCAAGACAGCCATGGAGCCGTCACCGGCCGCCGTCGGAAAGCCTTATAAACTTCTACTTTTCTCTTTTAACTTTAAATGCTATGTCGGAAAAGATTATCAAGAGGGTCAAACGGTAAAAAAAAAGTTTCATAGAGTAATCCGGCATACAGTGGATTTGGCCGGCCGGAGGGTCAAATGACCCTCCCGACCCCCCCGTAAATCCGCCCATGATCTTGCTTATCGAATCTGGTGAGTAATTATTTGGCATATTTTTGTTGTTTCCTTTGTCTTGTTTTACTTAAATTTCCAGAAAATAATGTATTAAGTCCTAAATTAGTCATTTAACATTTGGTTTTCCTAACTTCTTTGAATTGATTGATCGTTTCTGGAGAATTTCCAATGAAGCTGAGGTCCTCAACATATACCAAATGCTAAGAAGATTTTTGTCTTGGTTTATAATATAGAGTATTGTATGTTCACAAGTACATCTTTTACACTGAATTCTTTAGTTTTTTATTTAAGGGTTTGAAAAATAAAGGATAAGAAAATTTTTCTTTTTTCATTCTTGAGTTTTTTTATTAAAAGAAAAGAAAGAAAATGGAAAGAAAAGTTAGGGTTTTTTTCCTACAAAACTTTCCAGCCAAATATGGCCTGATTCAGAAAGAAAGTTTATAATCATGTATAATATTACTAATTTACCCTATTTTTTTCTTCCTATCTAACTCAATAATAAGGACATGATTGTAAAGTTACAATTTTTTTTCTATCTTTTCCTTCCTATCTAACTCAAGAATGTAATTAACACTTTCTTTTCTATTCTTTTATTTTAACTCGAGAATGTCTTTTAAATATATAATTTCTTTTTCTTTCTTCCCCTATCCAATCTTATCATTTCTTTTCTTTGTATTATAAACCTGAGAATGCAGTGTTAGATCCATTTGAAAGAAAGTATAACACCTCGGCCCGGTTAGTGCTCTTATCCACAGTAGTGAAGACCATGATACTCCCGAGTGTAGTGGATCTTATCCATAGTAGTGAAATACTTCTCAAAGAATATGGAACGAAAGTCTACCCAAGATAAATTTTCAAGAAACTGATCTCCTTCTCTTTCTGTTAACATGCCTTCCCACCAAGTATGTGCATCCTCTTCTAGCTTATACGATGCCAATCTTGCCTTGTCTATCTTCAACTCCTAATACCCGAAATATCTTCTCAATATGAGCAATCCAATCTCTTACTACAGCTGGTGTGGCGGCCTTAGTGAAAGGTCTTGGTTTCTGCTTCTGAAATTTCTCTAGCCAAGTATGGATACTTACCAGTGGATTAGCTCCACCGCCTTCTCCCTGGTTTCGTACACCATTAATGATACTCGGTAGCAGAACAGTAACAGCTTGAGTGACAGCAGCTACAAGAGCTGGATCAGACAGGTTGGATCCACCAGAATTATTAAGGTCACAACGTGGAGGTATCTAAAAGCAAAATTTAAGAGTGTCTTCATATCAGAAGGACAATCCATTAAACAAGAAGATCAAGCAAGAATATGAATTCCTATCCCAACATCTACCAAGTCCTCACATGTCTTAATTTTTTTTTTTATTTTTTTTAAAGTATTTTAAATTTTTTTTTCAACAGGAAAGAGCCTAAGCTCTGATACCATAACTGAAACACCCCGGCCCGGTTAGGGCTGACGTGTTACTTGATACGGTAATTATAGACATTTAAAAACGTTTTCATTAAAGTCTTAACCCTAATTTTTAAAATCGCACGACGGTCCAAAAACATTCAAATGAAAAGTACTCGACAAAATGACAATAAAATAAAGTTGTTTAACTCAAAAGAAATTTTATTAAGTTCGTCGATTTCCAACTTCTAGTCTTTTACACTTACTCTCTCATCACACATTCCCCTGATTCCCATGAGTACTTGTAACAAACACAAGAAAACACAAAACAAAGAATCACGGCTGAGCCAAAATTGCCTAGTAACGGAGAAAACAATAGCAATAACAATAAACGATGAAGAACAATAGGATACAATGAACGATCGAATGAGAAACAATAAAGTATGCGAGCCGGTAATAGTAGCAATACGCTAAACGATCAGTTATGAGTTAGTACAATGACAATCTATCTATGGAAATACCCATGTGAGCCAGTAACAAGTAATAATAACAGTATGCACATTAGCTGCAGACTAATGCACCAATAATTAAGTGAGATAGGAATGTGGGCACACACACCTAACCATCTCACTCCGGTAACAATTTACCTAGGATCGATCCATACGCCTCTCAATAATCAGTAAATCAATAAGTGCTCTCGTCGCATAATAATATAGAGACGCTATGGACTAATCGCTCCGCCACAGATAGAGTATGTCAAAGGTGCCTCGATTGACGCCCTATGTCTCCATAGGTGGATAAATGCTCGGGTATTGAGATCAAATAAAAGCCACAATGATCAATGTCAATTCAATATAATATGTTTCAATAGCAATTGGCCAATAACAATGGTCTATTAGGAACATGCGATAATGATTGCAATAAAATATATTCTATCGCATGCATGACTATTTCACTTATCAATTTAACAATAGCAATCTAACAATTTGCAATAAATAAGAAACGACTTAATAAGGGTGGCCGTGACACGATACTCTGAAACGGATCAAAAACTATGATACGGCTAACAAATCAGGTACCGATATATTACGAAAAAAACAAGGACGCAATATGACACTACTAGTGCAAGCCACGAAACTCGTACACTATGAGATCGATAAAAACAATATTTATGCTATAATATAAATACCACCGAATCCGTACCTTAATTGATAAGCCAAATAGCAAAGCAATCTAACTTGTCCGAAATTAACCACAAGAACCAATACAAATAAAAAGCCATTTAATGGCATCAAAAAAGTGTCACAAGAAACCAAAGAAGTGCCACTAAAGAACCTTGTTGGAATGAGTGACACACAAAAAAAGTGCCACTAGAAGCACTACCACTAAAGCCTTTTAGTGGCACTTTTTTCATCTGCCATTAAAAACATTTTGGACTTCTAGTGGCATTTTTTATGTATGCCATTAAAAACATTTTGGACTTTCAGTGGCTACTAAAAACATTTTGGACTTTCAGTGGCATTTTTTCCTGTATGTCATTAAAAACATTTTGGACTTTTAGTGGCAGTTTTTTCCGTATGCCACTAATAACATTTTGTACAAGTGACAATTTTTTCTTTTGCCACTACAAGCTTTTGGACCTTTAGTGGCACTTTTTATTTCCACAATTACAAACTTTTAGGTAGTGACACTTTTTTGTACGCCACTAAACCTTGTGCTTTAGTGGCATTTTTTTACTACCACCACAAATTTTTGGGATTTTAGTGGCACATTTTAACAATACAAAATAAAAATAAAACCCTCAAATATAGAAATCATAATATCTTTGCCACAGTTAAATGTTCAAACGCATTCTAAACACATACCAAGCACATTACAAATGCATATTAAATGTCTAATAACTCTCAAGTTAAGTCAAAACATCAATCCTATAAAAAGGAAAGGAACAAATATTTGAAAAAAATACTAAAAACTTCACCACACTCGTTAACCTCTTTCACCATCTTCAATCTTCATGCAAAGTACCTAATAAGAAAAATAAAAACTTTTCAATATTTAAATAATATGGACACTAACTTTTCTAGCCGACTTAATTATTAATCTAAAATCGATAATAACATATTAGAACCAACCATATTTGCGAGCTAGTCGAGATTGGCTTGTGAAAAAACTTGATTGAGCCGAGCCTAAATTAGCCCAGGCCCGAGCCTAAAAATAAGCTCGTTCTATAAACGAGCCCGAGCTTCACTTGTCGAGCTTGATCTGGCTCATGAGCCAAACATTTTATAATATTATATATATCGGCCTGAGTGAAATCTGAGTATTAGTCGACCGGTGGTTGAACGAAAAGTAGCATATAACAAATGATAAACAAAATAACAAATCGTTTTAATTCAGGTCACGCATCTAACAAATCTATGAAATGAGTCAATTACAGAATATAATGGAGAAATTACTGTCAGTAATGTCACTTTAGATGTCACCGGAAATTACCGCCGCCTTCATCCGCTTGAGCTCTCAATCAATGAAGCGAGCAGGTTTGTGCTTTCGTGTTTGTAAGTCAGTATTATTGTGCAGAGACTGAGCAACATCAAAAAGTTTTACAGTGGTGGGATCCTAAATGGCAAAATAACCAAAATTAAATCATAAAGTCTTGACAAAATTAAATCATACCTTGTGTCACTAGTGAGGCTGTGCATACATAATTACATGCAAAGCTTCGTGAGCTCCCATGCATGACATTTATTATGTCAAGTGTCAACTAAATAAATCTGTAGTAAGAAAAATAAAACTATGAATCTATTATCATATTGCTAGTTATTTGGAAAAATTTGAAATTTGAACATTTTTTGTTTCTATTTCATTAAAAAAAAGTAATAGGCTTACGAGATCAAAAGCATACTTCATATCATCCAAATATGTGATCAACTTCATAACAATTCATTGCAAGCTAGCCAATTCATCTTCAGTGCTAGATAAAATTTGACTTCTTAACTGCAAAAGCTATCTGAAAAAATAAAAAGCTTGACTTTATTACCAAATAACTTTGATTAAAATATCACAGTTCACAAACCATACCATCTAATAGTTTACCCCGCTCCAATTTTCCTGGAATTCCACAAACTAGACAAAAATGGTATATATATAAAATAAGTTAGTGGGTAAAATGTCAAATCCGAAGAAGAATGAAAATTATTTTTCTAACCTTTGGAAAGTGAATGCATTTTCGGGTCCTTCTTCCTAATATTTTGTTGTTAATTACCCCGGGCCCAGGCTGAAATATAAATGTAAATATATATAGAATCATAAAGTCAAAAACTAAAGAATATGAAATGCATACTTCTTAAAGATCAGCAATTTTGAGTGCCCACTGCTGCTGCTCAAAGACTTTGGGTTCCTTGCCAGATATATAGGTGGGACTTGACATGCACAACAAAGCATTCATGTGAATACAAAAATGCTGGCACCTAAAATACATAACTACAGTAATGGTTTGAAAGATTGTTTTAGCTCACCTGATGTCTTCGATTTTTATCTTTATGAGGCTAAGTTTTTTTTTTCGTCTGGCTGGTTGTTGGAGACAACACGCAAATGCAATCTGCATTTGTTCGTTAAATTATTAGAGGTGGTATGAGGTATTTTTGAAGTGTTTTTTGGTAAGGTTAACAGTTACCTGTGAGAATTTCCCCTTATCTGAGGCGTTCTTGTAGGACCTCGTGAGTGACAAAACTGAAGTAGCATTTTTGAACGGTGTTATCAGATACCGACTTGAATATAGACACTTCAAGCCGATTAATATTGAAGCGCTGTGTGAGGTGGCTGGCATTGACCTTCTTGACTGAATTGTTACATACCGAGTGACGTAGCATGATTGAAATTTGATCAGCACTCAAAGTGTGATGTCATTTATATCTGCTACGACGTCAATTGCATCACCCTGTAGCAAGGAAAGAGATGATAGGTTAAAAAAAAATAGACTGTTAGTCAGCATGGTGTTGTATTAAGTGTTGCTTTTTAGGTGAAATTCAGTTTCAGTTGGGTATGATATTGTTTCCGTATTTTTATAAGCAAATTACTGAATGAACAAATATGGTTGTTAATGATGGTTGTTACTGACATGGCGGTAAACAAATAATTAACATAGCTCTAGACGTTTACCTCTTGATATCCATTGTTTTAGTACACGAATAGTGATCAACCCTGGATTTTGTCCTTTTATCTCGGAGATACGTATACCTGTCATCTCAGAGTAGAAAAATATATGATAATAAAACACATGAAACAATGGATACGCATCAACTCACACATTGTGTCTAATAACCTACACAACCAGGTTATGTAAAAACAATCTTAAAAAAAGCAAAAAGAATGAAACAAACAAGGTATTTGACAAAAAAACAAAAACTATATATAACACCAACAGCAAGTTGAAACTTATGAGTAATACAACATAAAGTTTTTAACTAAAATTTCAAATAGTTTGACACCCACGTTACCATATGTATATAACACCAACTAAGTTGAAAGTTTTGACTAAAATCTTGAAATAATAATTGATGTGCACTCTCCACACTTGGGTTCTAAAGTGATCAAGTAAATAGGCATTTCAGTTAAAGAATTCATTAATATATATTTGTTCTGCTTAATGGAATGGACATTTCTGTGTATAACATAAATCTTTTTATAACTGCAGTGCCCAACAGATTTGTAGTAGCCCAGTTTACAAACCATATACCAGACTAACACGACACGTTTAAACCAAAACCCAAAAAAGCAAAACCTGAACTATTGCATATACCACATTGTTAAAAAAAGGGTTAAACGATTATTCATAACGGTTTTCGGTATGATTATGGCTTCTACAATTTTAACCAAATAAATAGATTAAGAGTTTCGGTTAACCATTTTGGGAGTTGGGTTGTACTTTATCCGAAAAACAAATTTGGGGATCGAATTTGGTTATTCAACCTGATACATATTAAACCGGAAATCGAGTTGAACTGAGAGCATTTCAAGCTTTAATATTGAAACGCATGTGGAAACAAAAAATAACATGACAATAGACACAAAAACTAACAACAAAAATAAAACTGAAAAGACAACAGCCGATTTGTGTTGCCGAATCACAAAAAACACAAACCAAAGCCAAAAACGAACAATCACAGGCATTTTGTCAAACACAAACCAACACCATAACTGGAATGCAAGACAACAAACAACATAATCACCATGACACAAACCAACGTCATAAACAGAGATGAACAGCCATAGACATTTCGTCGAACAACTGGAATGCAAGACAATAAACAAACATAATGACCCTCAGATCGCAGCAACAAATGAAAGAAAACAACTAAGTATGGGAGACAAAAGAACGCACCAACCTATCACAAACTCAGATCGCAGCTACATGTCCGGCCACCATCACCTGATAGAAAAACACGATGTCAGATAACCTAAGAAAAAATCATGGCAACAAAATGGTGAAATCCCAACATCACACAAACCTGAGGTAAAGAAGCTTCAAAGAAGTCGACGGCAAAAGGCAGAAGAGATTAAAGTTTTGTGATAAAGTATGTCAATAAAGCAGATAAGCAAAGGCCTAACCCAGAAACAGCGACGTACCAACACCCTGGACGCTTGGCAATAAGCCAGATAAGGAAGATGATGTAAGCAATGTACATACATTAGATGCGTAAGGTACAACTCTTGATAAACAAATTCAGATGAAAATGTATATATATATAAATAAATTTCATCATCATCTATCAATGGAAACAATTAAAGTGGTTACAATTCCTACAATCATTACCTAATTTTATTATTATTATTATTATTATTATTATTATTATTATTATTATTATTATTATTATTATTATTATCATCTATCAACTGATCCATTAGATAACCTAATTTCACTATCATCTATCAATTTAATCCATTAGATAACCTAATTTCATTATCATCTATCAATTGAACCTAATTTCATCTATCAACTAAGTGATCGATGAACAGACAAACAATTCATCATCGTGAACTAACTTAGGGCACAATTACAGCTACGTAGTTTCAACAAATGTTAAATTCATGATCTAAACACTAATACTAACAATCGTTCATAATCCCGTGGCAAATAATTGCGAAATTGAGTAGTAAGATAACCAAAGGCTAGCTATTGACTGAGAAGTTAAACGTACCAGACGAATTAACCGGTGGAGCTTCACGACCGGCAGCAATGGCGGTGATTGTCAGAGGAGCAGATCTGATAAGGCTTGTAATTTTCTTCTTAGATTTTAAAATACAAAGTTACACTCTTTAGTTTTGAATAGTTTAAATGTACCCCTGTACCTTTGATTTTATGCATGCACTTATATACATTCGATTAATATATTGTTAAAAATTATAAGAAAGTATGTATTCATGTAATTTCTGTTCCTCTCTTTTTTTGGGTTATAAGTTTTGCTCTTCGGCTTGTGAAGGTTGCGTTTGGGTGTTTATTTGTACGGTTTTTGTGATTGTTTATAAAAATATATAGTTGAAAAAAAGGAAAAAAAAAATGTTATAAGCAAAGATGATTTACGCAAAGTGCCATTAAAAACTTAAATTAGTGGCACAAGAGCTATGTGTCATTAAAAACGTGTGACACTAGATATTTAGTGGCATACGCAAGTGCCACTAAAATCATAAATTAGTAGCATTAAAACTAAGTGACACTAAAAATGTGTTATAAGCAAAGATGACATACGTAAAGCGTCATTAAAAACCTAAATTAGTGGCACAAAAGCTATATGCCATTAAAAATGAGTGACGCTAGATTTTTAGTGGCATACGCAAAGTGCCACTAAATCATAAATTAGTGACACTAAAACTAAGTGCCACTAAAAATGTGTTATAAGCAACGATGGTATACACAAAGTGCCATTAAAAACCTAAACTAGTGGCACAAAAACTAAATGCATTAAAAACGTGTGTCACTAAAAGTTATTTTATTTGTAGTGAACCTATAATCCTATTACTCTTACACATTAGACTACTTATGTTTAAAAACCTAATTTTAGACCAGAACACGTGTTTTACCAATCCATAGTTTAGAATTAGAGTACATTAAAATTTTATTATTATTCAAAACAATTGTAAAGAAAATATGATAACCTTTATCTATGGGTGAGTGTTTAAGAATCAAACTTCTTTCAAATTGCGCCGAACATACGATATGTAAACGTAATAACTCGATAAAACTTCATTCATATATAGCCAAAAGAATCGATTATTATTATCTTTAAACAATTGATCACACTAGATTCTTTTATAAAACTTGTTAAGTAGAAACAGTGAGTATAAACAAGTAGTAGGAATCGATCTTATTTCGCCAGTTATCTTCAATGGTGGAAGATTCATGGCGGCGGCGACGGTACTTAATCAAGTTCTTGGAGGCGGCAGCTTATTAACATGGAGTGGCGGTGACAGAAGCATGGCAACAGTGATGGTAGTTTATCTATGACAGGTGGTGGTGCTTGTGACCTCCTATGGCAGCGGCGATGTTCGAAACGTGATTTATAATTTGATTTAAGAGGATGAGATGATAAACCATATAGGTGCAGAAATTGATTGTGCGGCTCAAAGGGATTTATAACCATCTTTAATTTCCTTCCATTTACAATTAATTTGATTAAAAAGTATAAATCGGTTATGTGCACGTGATTTGCCACAAAATCAGGAATCAAATAAACTTGCTTCACATATAAATTTCGAATCGGACATTTACATATATGACCTCCCTACATATTTTTACAATGCTAAATTTTTAATTGCATGTTTTCTCTCTCTAAACCATATATACTACATATCTCTCTATTTCATTAAAATTAGCTTACTAAATGATCATTTTGCCCTTAATGAACTAATTTACATGTATCCTTTTTTTAATAGGAACAATTACATATATCTAAATTTAAACCCAAACCAAGTCGATTTTAAGACAAACATATGCAGATTATAACAAGATCAATTAGGGCTTGCAGTCTCCATAAAAATCATCAGGAAAAGTAGACATACTAGAAAAAATCGACAGAAAAAGAAACCCGACGTTTGGACGTTACTGTGATCCAAAAGCCGGTAGAATGGAAGCCGTTGACGTTTGTAAGTTACTAAGCAATGGAACGCCAGATTAATGGAAGCCGATGTCGTTTCTGTCATATGTTTGGTTTTTTTCATCAGAGTATTGTGAATTGAAAGGGGTAAAAGGGTATATAAGAATGGGAAATATATATAAATAAATGTTTAGCTTTAGGGATATATGTAATAATAGAAGTTAGGAAAGGAATATATATAAAAATCTCAATTTTAAAATACCGCCTATTTTTTATTAGGAAAATGTAATAAATAATTCTTAGGATTCGAGTTGACTCCTTTATTAAGATCATAAAGTTTATAAACCAAATAAACTAATTATTACTGTTATTATTATTACAATAATATTCAATAAAACTTTTGGTATTTGTCAAAAACAATCATTTAATCATTTTCACGATTTATTAAATTCGTTTGGAATCCGACATCAAAATTTGAAATTTATTATTCTAGGGTTTTCTAATTTTCGTATATTACATAAGGTATCCATCAATTTTGATATACCTTGCACGTGGAACTTGTTTTATTTAAACCATAGAGAGCTTTTCTTGGTTTATAAGCGTAACAGCGCAGCTACCGCTGCATCATATTATTGTCCACTTTGACTGGGACGTGCCATCATCGTCTCACGGATTTGCTTTTGGTTGCTCAGGTGTAGACCTCCTAAAAGGTTACCCATCCTGATACTACTCCCATCTGAGCACGCTTAACTGTGGAGTACTCCTTTCATCCACTACCATTAACCGCTCAAAACGCATTATGATAGCGAAGATATACACCTCCTTGAAAAGAATCCTCCGTTCTCCTCCCCAACCGATGTGAGATGTCACAATCCACCCCCTTAGGGGTCCTGACTCTGATACCGTCTGTAACAGCCCAGCTAGCGCCACACCATCATATTGCCCGCTTTGACCGGGACGTACCACCATCGCCTTACGGATTTACTTTTGGTTGCCCAGGTGGAGACTACCCGGGAGGTCACCTTTCCTAATACTACTCCACCCGTGCACAGTTAATTGTGGAGTTCTCCTCTCATTCACTCCTATTAAACGCCCAAAACACGTTATGATAGGGAATGTATTTACTTCCTTAAAAAAAACCTTCGTTCTCCTCCCCACCTGATGTCACAATAAGGGTGGTGGCAATGGGGCTCAAAAAGCAATCGATGCCGCACGAGAGGTTCGGGAACACTGCCCCCTCCTTGGTAGAACCGACCAAAAACATTCCGGCCACCTTCATACTTCCATTTGGTGTAAACTCGCTCCATTCATTTGAACTGCAATAGCAAGAACTAATCATATAGTTTCAAGACGTATCACGGGGCAAACACTTCACTGTATTTGATTCCAAATCTTTGCTTGTAGCCTTTTGCTATAGGGCATATTTACAAGTTTCTCTCCTTTCATTTAATTTTGTTTTATAAACCGACTTTAAACCTATAAGTAAAATATTTGGAGATGGTGTTATAAACTATTAAAATAAAAAGTTTAAGACAAAATAATTAACGCGATCAGTTAACATCATTTCCTTTCTCTATGGTCAAACTTCAAGATTACAGCCACAGTTACAGTTAAAGGACAGCTCGCCATTAGAGCCAAGATTGATTTTCTTTCTTTGTTTAAATTATTTTCTTCCTGTATAAATTGTAAAACAAGTTCTTTGTATTATCATCAAGAAATATAACAAAAAAAAAAAAAACTCCAACTCAGTCTCTATACTGTGTAATATAAACCGACTTTACACCTTTAAGTAAAATCTTTGGAGATGGTCTTGGGTTTTGAGCATGTCATTTAGAAATAATTGCATTGGAAAATCATCTGGGCATGCATAACTTAAAATTTTTTTAACCAAGATCCATATGTATGAAACCTTGAAACTAACTTAAATTAACATCCATAGAGTGTAAAGAATATTAAACCTTGATGAGAAGCAATTTTCTTGAAACCTTGAAACTAACTTAAATTAACATTCATAGAGTGTAAAGAATAATAAACACATATCCAAGTGTATCCTCCTCCAAGAGTATCCACACCAGCCAAGCTAGATCCAAGATGCTAGTCTTCACCCTAATGTTAAGAACCTAAGGTCAGTAGGACACTCACACATAACTATCTTTTGTAGTATTATGTAAGAGTGTGCAATGTGAAATAAAAAAAAGTTTCGCAATTTGTTTAGTTTCTTTACGTGTTTATCCTTCAAACTCTCTCGAAAACCATTTTTTTTTTTTTGTAAAAATGCAGTGCTTTTAATTGATCTTTTAAATGAAAGTATTGTTAATCAAATATCTTGTTAGTCCAATACTGGAATATCTTCAATTATACATTTTTAAATGTGTCAATTACTTATTCATATATTGCACACACGGATTCATCTATTGTCCACACGGATTCATATATTGTGTAGGTATATTATGAATGTTTATGTGAAAATTTTACAAGTTTGGGTTATTAGCATGATAATGTGTCAGTTCATATATTACTGTGTAGGCGCTATTACGAATTGTGTATGTGGAAATTTTGTTGTGTGTAAATTCATATATGTATTGTGTTGGTGGTATTATCAATTGTGTATGTGAAAATTTTGTTGGGTATAGATTATATGTACTGTGTATGTGGTATTTTGAATTTTGTATGTTGTATTACAAAGTTTGATTTGGGGTTACGCAATAAAATCGAGTATGCTGAATCTAAACCTATTTGGATATTGTTGGCAATAACTTCAACAAACTGGCCGGTATAATGAAAAACCATGAATGTTGTAGTTGAAATCAAATAAAAAAAATAAAAATATAGTGATTTTAACTTACCATTAACTAATATTAGTTGCAAAAAAACCCTGAACGTTTTACTAATATAACCCTATAATCAAATAAAAAAAAAGTTATGATTGGTTAGAATGTCTTCTCACACTTCTCAAACTAAGAGGTTCTTCTCATATGAACCTAATTCTCTCTCTCTCTCTCTCACAATTAACAAATAATAAACAAGTTGAGCCCGAGCCAAGCTCGAGTTTCAAAAGCTACCAACAAACCTACCTCAAACTATAGAAATATTGCTTGAAATAAAGCGAACTCAAGCTTTTGCTCAGCTTAGCTCGTTTGCACACCTATGATGGTTCATCAACTTTAAAACACTAGTATCTGAAGTCTGACCATATTTTGGTACACGTTTCCTGAATGGAGAAAGCATACTTGAACTTGTTATCTTTTAAATTAACACAATCTAAGATTTTGAGAGCACTATCAGTAAGGGCGGACCTATTACTAAAGGATGGAGGGCAGTTGACTATTTGTACAATTGGGATACGCTTAACCCGTGAAGAAATAAGGGTGGAATGTGTCATTGTACGTGTATAGGACATTTTACATAAACCTTCTGTCTAAACATTTTGAGTCAAGCCTTTTAATCTTCCCTTGAGTCATTTGACCGGTTTGGGTTTGATTGGGGGCAAAAATGTAGGATTCGAAATGAGAGAAAGGTGGTGAGATGAGTAGTTATGTAATCCAGATGAATGGTGCATTTGATTATCAGTTGGGGGTTGGACAATTTTGTGATAAGGAGTTTTGCTATACGGGTTGAAAGATTTGACACTTGGTGCTTCAACAACTAGATAAATCGTACAGATGCATGAATACTTTGATTACCGGTTATTAAAGCACTCATCTATTGCCAATCTGTTAAATCAGCACAAGCATGGTTGGTTTTGTTGAAATATACACTTAGTTCAATTCAATAGCGAATAATATGGGAAAATAAGAATGAGGTTATTGTTTTCAATTCTGATATTCAAACGTTTAGTCGTTAGTAAAATAATATCAGTACTAATATAATTGTGTTTGCTTTGTATGTAAATTTGAGCCGAGTTCAATTTGGGCTTGACTTAGACTCATGGTGGGCTCAAGTTCTCCGTGTAAAGTATGTGCACTTGGAAGGATCGTTGGGCTTGGAGCATAAGGAGAAGAATTAAGATGGCTAGTAGCTATTTAAGATCTAGACGGTTGCGTGTTTGCTTATTATAATACTTGGAGAAGAGTTCCGCCCTACCTGTTCGTCTCACTCATATCTTGTTTGTTCACTCCCATTCAGTTTAGGGTTTGGGTGTTTAGGGTTTCATCACATTGAAGTCCGGGTTGTTTGTATGAGTGTATACGTTTATTTTGCAAGATCATTGTGTTAAAGATCTGAGTTGGGTTTATGTTTTCTGTTCTAGATTGTGTATCTGTGATCTTCTGTATTTCTTGAGAGAAACATTTATGATGTGAGTTTAGTAATAAGAGATTCAACAAGTCTGACAGGTTATAGAAAACACGAATCAGTTGGTAGCCTGGTAAGAATTATGCTTAGATGAAAGGTTCTGAATGATCAAGTTTTTCGCATGCTCTGTTGCTGCTAGTTTATATAATTATATGGGTTTGTACTTGAAGAATATTTCCTGGATTCACAATGGGAAAGATCAAGAGAAGGGTAATATGGCCATTTGCAGCCACCTGAATTGGTCATTTGGGAAAAAAATGAAAGAACAAGAAGAGGGTAACATGGTCATTTGGGAAGCATGAAGAAAATTGTTTGATCCCATCCCTGTGTTGACTTTTACTGCAGAAAAGAATTTGTACATTTCCGTTGACAACAATGAAAATTTATATTTTTATGTTGATTTTGAATATATGGTCGATTTTGACTTTTTATAGTCAATGTTACCTTTTTATTCCGAGTTAACCAAAAAGTCAGAGGTAGTGATGAATGATATACTTATACATCATACTATGTGATTCTTCCATTTGATGAGTTGGTGGAGACTGGAGATAGACTGATGGTGGTGGAATAAGCCCAATGTGACCCAGTATCGTTTTGATCACAAATAGTCAAATAGTATGATTTCCGGATATGGGTTTTAAGGGAGAGGTATGTTGGGCCAGTTATAATTAAAACAAAGTTTGTGATATGGGCTTCCTATTTAGACGACTAAAAACACCGGGCCTGGTTTAATTACCAATAAGGTATTTTGGTTTTGGGCATTGGGACAATGGGACCTATAGAAATTCGTGGTTATTTTACATTGGGCTATTGGTGGGAAAAAAAACCGGTTTCCAAAACCGGTTTAGGTTATTAACAGCTGGCATAATAACCGGGATCCCGACCCGATTCTAACCGAAAATTACTAATTGATTTTGAGTATTGAGCATCAAACCAGTTTAAAACCGGTTTTTAGGTTTTTTATTATTTTTATTAAAAACCGGTTTTTACCGGTTAACCGGTTTTGGTTATAACCTAACCGGTTTGATAGTTTAGGGTTTTTGAGATACGAAAATCGGTTATGAATCGAACTAGTTTTGACTGTACGTGTTTACCAAAAACCATTTCGGTTAATAGTCATATGACTGCTCCATCCTCGATCTACGCAACAAAGTCACCATCCCAATTGTTTAGGGGTTGGCACCCTCCACGTTAACGCCCCAATTTAATTTGACCAATGCAGTGTGCGAGGGCGTTATAACGTCAACGTGGAAGAGGGCAATTGATTCGTTTGACAGAGTTTGGATTTTGAACGAAAAGAAGATGGCGCGGAGAAGGACTGAGTTTTCTTTCTCTTGTGTACCTCGAATGAGAAGACAAGTCGTTTTTTTAAGGTTTAACCTTTGCCCTTGATTGGTCCCAATATTATTATATTGCCAGCACCTTGTTTAAGACTATCGATTTTGTTTAAGATTTGATCTAAGGGCTTAAATTACTTCTCACTCTTCTAATATTTTACACCCTTTGCAGAATATAGCTAGACTCATCCTCTTTGTCTCCATTTACATAATTAGTTAATTTGTATATATGCATACACACATACATTATCATTTCCCTATTCAATCATATAATTTATTAATTTATACATATACTATAATACATATTTTTCAATTTTAAACACGTATTTATATATATGTACACAAATGTTCTTCTTTATACATGTATTTAAAAAAATAAAAAATAAAAAACCTTCTCGAAAGATTTGCCACTTTTCACTCCCACGTTAAACCTCACTTTTTTTACCATTCCTAAAATTTATGCATTAAAAGTTGTTAATTAATTTAATATTTAGTTCCTATTTATTTGTAAATATTTAAAATTTATATCATGTCTTATTTTATATATAAAAAAAACATTATTCAAGATATATGCGTTTACTGAAATTTAAATTAACAGTTTGAAATTTAATACGATGACAATACCTAATAATAATTAATTTTCAGAAGGCATAAATAACTAATAATAATTTTTTTCTAATAATATTATTAAACGCGAGTTATGAATTGTGTGTGAGTATATATATATATATATATATATATATATATATATATATATATATATGTTAGGTTCAAATAAGAAGTTTGATTTTTCTAAAAAGGCTAGAAAGGAGGGTATTTTAGTCAACACTTAAATATCAAAACCTACTTACATAAAACTCACTTACATCTTCACTTATATCCTACAACCACCACCACCCCACCGCCCACCGCCACCACAACCGTCACCCACCTCGCCGGAAAAGTCCGAAAAAACACAATGGAAAACACTATGAAAAACACAATGTAAAAAACACAAATAGAAAAAAACACTATGAAAAAAAAACACAATAAAAAACACAATTGTATGACACAATGTAAAAATACCACGGAAAAAACACAATGAACAAAAAACACAATGAAAAATACTATTGTATAACACAATTTTGTAAAACACAATTTGTAAAAAACCCACTAATTTTTTTTTAATTTTTATATTACAATATGGTACTCATATAAAAGATAAAAATACACTCGTTATTATGGTGAATTTGTTTCAATAAAAACGTCATAAAAAAAGTTATGGACGTTTTAAAATGATGGGGGAATTTGGCATGTGCCTTGCATGTGGAGAGAGAAAGTCAATAAATGTATTATTACTTTTATGCCCTTGACCTTGTGTTCACACATGATTTTCCCTAAACTAATCTCAACCCTCCATGTTCACAATCAATGGACAAGATTACTTCTTATCCTTCCTACAAAAACTATACTTCCTATTATAACCTAACCCTATATATATATATATATGAGAAGTATAGTTTGAAAACCCTCTTAAGTTGAGAAAACCCGTGAAAACCCTATGTAACATCATTTTTTTTGTTATATGTAATATATGTTGTTACATTTAATACAAAATATCGAAAACATAAAAAAAATGTTTTGCTATTTTTTTTATATTTTTTTAGTAATTTTTATATATGTTTTCAGGAGAGAGAAAATGTAAATAAACTTTTACATTTTTAATTAACTTTAATTGTGGACCACAAGATTTAATCTTTAATTAAAAACATGTGGTTGAGAATGAGTTTATAGAGTTTTCACAACTCAAGTGGGTTTTTATTCTATAGAATAAAAACCCACTTGAGTTGTGAAAACTCTATAAACTCATTCTCAACCACATGTTTTTAATTAAAGATTAAATCTTGTGGTCCACAATTAAAGTTAATAAAAAATGTTAACATAAATATAACCTTTTCTTTCTCCTAAAACATATTAAAAAATTAGTAAAAAAATATAAAAAATAGAAAAACAATTTTTTTAATGTTTCGATATTTTGTATTAAATGTTATAACATATATTACATGTAACAAAAAAAAACGATGTTACATATGGTTTTCGCGGGTTTTCACAACTCAAGTGAGTTTTCATTCTATACTTTGCCTTCTAACCTAACCCTATATATATATATATATATATATTGGTTAATTATTATATGCTATTTTTTTAATATTGTAAACTCATTTAGGATACGAGTTTCAAACTAGTGTGTGTATGTATGTAGAGACAAAGAGTGAAGAGAGGAATGAAGAGAGCAGAGAGGAATAGACAATGGCGGATCCATAATTTTTTTTTCAAGCAGGTTCACTAGTTTTAGACGCTACAACATAGGACTGAACATAGAAATTTTCTAGTTGGTTTGATGGTTCGAGTCGAGCAGTGGCGGCTCAATCGTTCTAGGGACTAAAGCAAACAAAAATCCTAGGTCTTTACAAAATACATATTTTTGGGTTGCAATCCAAATACACATGGCTCTCTGTTTGGAAACTTCATTCTTGTACTTGATACGATAATCATAACTCAACAACTTTGGTAGCCATCTCGACTGAGCTGGTTCAAATAAGTATTTGAGACTCATGTGATCTGTCTTAACCATAAACATATTAAAGAAAAAGAATAAATTCAAATATTATGAATTATTCTTTCCTTCCTTCAAATCATTACAATCATTGATTGCCTATGATTACATATCTCATTCAATAGTAATTTGTAACTGCATATTGTCTTTCCTTGATTTTAGTTTTCTTCTTTTATTTATATGTAAACTTATCAATGAGAATTATGCAATTGACCACAATATCAGTTACTTAATATGGTATCAAGAGCTTGTTAGTTCTTATTCTACTTTTTTATTTTTTTTGGTGAAAACTTCTCACCATTTGCATTCACGTCCAACCCTCCATCCATTTCTTGCATTCTGCTCACCATTACCATCCTTCTACCATCACTATTTAGCCCACCTTCCTCATCAAAATTTATGGGAATGTCGACCGATTCTTCCACAAATTGGCTATTTGATAGTGGAGCATCACATCACGTGACAAATGATTTAACCGCATCGTCCCATCATGCATCATATGATGGTACTGAAGAACTCATTATTGGTGACGGTTCGTCACTCACAATCACTCATATTGGCTCACTTGTAATTCATACTAAAACCACCCCACTTATACTAAAACATGTTCTTTATGTCCCTTCTATCTCTCGAAGTATTATCTCAATTTCTCGTTTATGTAGCGACAACAGCTTTTAATCAAGTTTTTTGACTTGGTTTTTGTCATAAAAGATCGTACTTCCAAACTCCCGCTACTTAAACTAATGACAACCAATGGAATGTATGAACTTCGCTCCTCCGTTCGTCCGGTGGTGTTCACTCTACAAACATCCACGTATTGGCACCACATCTTGGGTCATCCAAATAATAAAACTTTAGAGCTTTTATCCTCTTTTAATTCTAGTATTTTTATTTCAAAGAATAATTTCAACTCTTGTCACATTAACAAGAGTCATAAACTTCCCTTTTATCAATCCACTTTATCTTCTAATGCACCTCTAGATCTAATTTTCTCTTATGTTTGGTCCTCACCTCTTGCTTCTTTTGATGGATACAAATATTATATTATATTTGTTGATCATTTCACCAAATACACATGGTTTTATCCCCTAAAAAGTAAATCTGATTCTCTCTCAATTTTCATACGTTTTCAAAACTTGGTCGAAAATATTTTTCAAACCACAATTAAACAACTCTTTTCTGATAACGGAGGAGAGTATATAAAACTTTCTTCTCACCTTCAATCTCAAGGTATATCACACCTTACTTCCCCCCCCCCCCTCACACACCCGAACACAATGGATATGCCGAGCGTAGACACCGACATATTGTCGAAACGGCTTATCTCTTCTTTCACATGCTAAACTCCCCCTTCATTATTGGCCTTTTGCCTTCACTACCGCTGTCTATCTTATAAACTGTCTCCCCACACCAACCCTTAAAAATACTTCACCATATCACCGACTTTTTAATACACACCCAAACTATGAAAAACTAAGAAATTTCGGTTGCCTATGCTACCCATGGCTCCACCCCTATTCTCCACACAACCTACATCCAAAAGCTAAACCTTGTATTTTTGTTGGTTACTCTTCTTCTCAAAGCGCATATTATGCACTTGATCCACTCACAAACAAAACTTACATCTCTAGACATGTGAAGTTTATTGAAAATGAATTCCCTTATGAGACTATCACCAACAACAAATTCTTACCTCCTGATCCAACAACTTGGTTGCCCATTAGCCTACCTATTTTATCCACCACAAATCCTAATCCCACCACAAATACTTCAGCTGACATCCACACCACCTCACCTCTATCACAAACTCCACCTAATAACACCTCACCCAACCATGATATACACGTATCCGAGATAACATAACCCATCTTACAAAATGATTCCACAACTACTCCTCACCAAAATCAAAGTCAACATTCAAACTCCTTCACAAATTCCCCCCGCATCAAATACGATTTCCTCCCCCACATCAAATTCCATTCCCACCGCCACAAACTCACCACCATCCGCAACTCACCAAAATTCCGAAACTACCCCTGCCCCTCTGTTAATTCCCATAGCAGATTCCATTCCCACCGCCACAAACTCACCACCATCCACAACTCACCAAAATTCCCAAACTACCCCCGCTCCTCCGTCAATCCCCGCTGCTCATGTTCGTAAACTAAATCTGCGTTATCACAATCCGAACTTCCAATTGTATTGTGCCACAAATGGTCCAATAACAGAACCAGCTACCATAACTCAAGCCCTCAAACACCCATTATGGCGCAATGCTATGATGGAAGAACATCAAGCTTTATTAAAGAATCAAACATGGATTCTTGTACCCCCCACAACCTCCTCCAACCTTGTTGGGAGTAAATGGGTTTTCCGAACAAAATATAAACCCGATGGCTCTGTAGACTGACTAAAAGCGCGTCTAGTCGCGAAAGGTTTTCATCAACGATTTGGAATCGATTATGCCGAAACCTTTAGCCCTGCCGTCTAACCGGTTACCCTTCGCCTGATCCTCTCTCTAGCCTTGTCACATCGGTGGAAACTTCGCCAACTCGATGTTAATAATGCATTCCTTCAAGGTACCTTGACCGAAGATTTATACATGGCCCAACCTCCTAGGTTTATTGATTCATCGTTCCCGTCTCACGTTTGCAATTTAAACAAAGCCATCTATGGGTTTCGCCAAGCATCCCGAGCATGGTACGAAGAACTCAAAACATATCTTCACTTTAAAAATTTTCAAACCCACCATCTCCGACCCCTCGTTATTCATTCACAACTCCGGTTTTTCTCCAATTTTCATTCTTGTATATGTTGATGATATCATCATCACCGGACCATCTCCTCAAAACATCGATAATTTCATAAAAAAATCTAGCCACTAAATTCTCTCTCAAGGACCTTGGGGACCTAACCTACTTTCTAGGAGTTGAGGTTCATCCTCATCCTCACGGTCTTCTTCTATCCCAAACCAAATATATCAATGATATATTACAACGTGCCAAAATGAGTGATTGTAAACCCGCAACCACACCAATAACTTGTTCTGAACCCATCACCTTGCATGGTGGCACACCTTTATCCACACCCACTGATTACCGAGCTATAGTGGGATCACTACAGTACCTATCTCTAACACGACTTGACGTGGCTTTCACTGTCAACAAGCTATCTCAGTTTATGCATGCTCCAACATCAATGCATTGGAGTGCTTTGAAAAGATTACTACGATATCTTCATGGCTCGATGCATAAAGGTCTCTTGCTTCGAAGTACATCTCCAATACAACTTCACGCCTAGACGCTGATTGGGCGGGTGACAAAGACAACTATCGAAGCACCACCGGTTACATCGTGTATCTTGGCTCCAATCCCATTTCTTGGAGTTCCAAACGGCAAAGCACCCTAGCTCGTTCATCAACCAAGGCGGAATTTCGAGTCGTAGCCTCGACTACAACCGAAGTTATATGGATAAAATCTCTTATGCATGAATTGGGATTTAGCTCTGTGACGACACCCACAATATTTTGTGACAACTTAAGTGCAACGCAATATTCTGCCAACCCGGTTTTTCACTCTCGAATGAAGCATCTAGCTCTCGACTTTCATTTCGTTCGCGAGAAGGTTCATAGCCGGTCTATAAGGGTAACACATATTTCCGGGGACGATCAACTAGCTGATGCACTTACCAAGCCGCTCCTACGGTCACGTTTTCATCAACTAATTTCCAAGATTGGACTCGTCCAACGACCGTCAATCTTGAAGGAGTATATTAAAGAAAAAGAATAAATTCAAATATTATGAATTATTCTTTCCTTCCTTCAAATCATCACAATCATTACAGTCATTGATTGCCCGTGATTGCATATCTCATTCAATAGTAATTTGTAATTGCATATTGTCATTCCTTGATTTTAGTTTTCTTCTTGTATTTATATGTAAACTTATCAATGAGAATTATGCAATTGACCACATTATCAATTACTTAATAAAACAGGCTTTAGAACTCCTACTTTTTGAAAGTGCTTTAAGAACCGATAACACTTGGATAATTTGATCAAAGGTTCCAAAAACTAAAGGTGTGATCGAAATTAGAATAATTCCTTTAACAAACAAAAAAACTTAAATGAGTTCTCATACTTTCTTTCAATTATGTTATCAAACTTAACAATAGAAATTAAAAAATTACTTTTTGAAAGTGATTTAAGAACCGATAACACCTGGATAATTTGATCAAAGGTTCCAAACACTAAAGGCATGATCGTAATTAGAATAATTTCAGTAGACATTTTAACAAACAAAAAAATTTAAATGAGTTCTCATACTTTCTTTCAATTAAGTTATCAAACTTAACAATAAAAATGAAAAGATTTTTCTCAAAAAATCTATCTTTTTTTAAATGTGAATGGTTAATGCATTTGGTATTCCAAAATCCAAAAGTACAATAGTTTAAATACAAGAAAGTCATTGTTCTAAAAATAAATAAAAAAATCAACTAAAAAAACTAGCAAGCCTTTCTCATCATCTAGAAGCCAAGTGTTGTGGGCGCGATTGTGAAGGAGTGAACCTAATTAGTTTTTTGTTAGTTAAAAGTTCAAAATAAAAAATCATAATATACGCAATGAAGGAGTATAACCTGAGTCTAATCAAAAAGTAAATCTTTAACCCACTAGACCATTATTCATTAGAAAAATCTCTAAAATAGTCATTTTAACCGACCTCTTTCCAGCTTAGCTATGATTTTCACATAATGTTCAAAATAGTCATCCTAATCCGTTGGATTCGACGGAAGCCCAATACCCTCCGACGGACTAGATGGCCTCTAAAATCTTGCTACGTGTCTTGATGTTTGGACTTTCGACGAAACATGAAGCTTTTTCGTCGTCCAACAAAATCTTTTTGTCTTCCGACGTAAAACTTCATCGTTCGACGTAATACTTCATCTTCTACATCTCAAACCTAAACCACCATAACCAACCTCCATCTCTATTTTCTTATTTCTCCATATAACTAAGCAAATCCATAATGTAAATCATTTAGTTTTTCGAGGAGAATACAATCATAGTGTTTGTTTTTCACGGATCATATTTGTTATTGAGAAATTTGCCCAAGAAAGTGACTAACCCTTGAGTTCAATTTAGAGAAAGTCGATGGAAGGGTTACACAGTCAGATCTGATGGAAGCAGTATCTGCATTGTCAAAGAAGACAGTTTACTCTTCCATGGAGCCGTCATTGTTCCGTCGAACGCTCCACTATGGATCCGAAGGAACATTTGTACACATGGCGAGTTGTTATAGGCTAAGCTAATCTGTCGGAGGGAGTTGTGCTTTCGTCGGATCCGACGGAATGCTATGGCTATTCTGAATATTTTGTCAAAAGCATGGCTTAGGTTGGATCAAAATCGCTATTTTGGAAATTTTCCCTTAATCATTCATGTATGTGTTCACTTTACATTTTATTTGTGGGTTCACTTCATATTTTATATATAGACGCTCTACTTAAATTCGAAATATAGTGTATTCCCATGAATGGTCCATGGTTTAGGCATAGGCTGTAATCTTTTAACAATTAATCTCTAAAAGAGCATTCTCAACCCATCCCTAAAATCATGTGAGGGGAATTGCAAATTATAGGGTGGGGTTGTGAGTGTAAATTATACGGTGAAGAGAGAAAATGTAGTAATTTTGGTAAATTTGAAAAAACTTTGTTTGTCCTTATTTATTTTTTTAATGTTTGTTAGATTGGTTGTGAGTATAGTAAATATAAAACTGTAATAATAAATGTATAAAAATATTATTTAATTGAAAAGGAGAGAGAAATGCAATGTTTTTAGTGAAATTGTAGAGATAGAGACGGGGATGGGTTGGGAATGCTTAATACATTTATCTTTGTGTTCAACTATTGCATAATTGTGTTTCTAGTGCTATCATATCATTCCGCTGTGCATATTTAATTCTTTATTGTAGAATCGTTTCTATCAGTGTCTAGAGTTATTGAGCAGTGCACACAAGTAAGTTTGGACGGAAATGTCCCACAAACAAAACAATATGCCCCCCCCCCCCCCATCTGATTTACGAGTGTTATATCCATCTATTTTCTATGTAAAACCGTAATCAGGCAGTCATTTTCAGTTTTCGAATTTGATCTTGACGTGTAATTAATATTTAGACCTGCCCAATAAAAGATGGTTTCTTTGTAATAATTTATGCATTGAATATTATATCAACTTTTCACATGAGATTAGTTCCTATCTTGCTATTAGTTCCGCTCTATGAATTTTAAAATCATGTTACAATATTCTCGTCAATGGCTTGGTAGTTTATTGACAAAGACAAAACCTTTAAAACGTCAATAGATAGTGAGGTCTTGGACTCTTGGGTTCAAGTTCTCAAACGACAAAAATTCTCCTTTCAAAAAAATGTGATAATATTCTTGATCAAGTTTATTATTTGTGTATATAACTATATATGTATGATATGTTATTCGCCCTGCTTGCAGTGCACACATATAATCAATGGCGAAGCTTAGTTAGGGCCGAGGGTGGCCCCGGGCCCCCAGTTTTTTCGCATAGTAGTGTAAATTTACCCATTTTCGCCTGAAATTTTTTATGCCTGATGTAAATTTAGGCGTTTTCGGCCGAAAATTTGAGTTCGGCCCCCCATCGTTTGTGAATTTTTGTATACATTTTGAGCCCGGCACCTCCGGTGTCTTAGTCCAAGCTTCGCCACTGCATATGACGCATATATGTGTGAACCCTCGGGTGGGCAAAAGTGAAATTGCACTAATTTTGACGTTATTTTACTAATCTCGTGAAAATAACGTTAAAAGTGGTGGAGGGTTAATCAGGTATCATGTGGTGGCGTTGATAGCCGAAAGACAAGGGTACATGCACCAATCGACTGGTGTGCCGATGGTTGAGTGTTTATGTGCCTTATGTCCAAGGCTTGATGCAAAACTACTATCGAGCCGGGGGTCTCACCGAAAGCAGCCTCTCTATTCCTACGGGGTAGAGGTAAGGCTGTCTACATCTTACCCTCCTTAGACCCTATCATAGCTTTGCTATTGGTGGGATATATTGAGTACGATGATGATGATGATGCCAGCTAGAATGTAAAAATAGTTTGATGTGTACTGTTTCTTCTTCATAATGGATGCATGATTTGAAGCTATCAGTTTTCAATATGTTCGGTATTTCTTCTGTTAGAACTCATATATGTACTTGCTTGATGTCTTATAGGACATGTTACGAAACTAGTTACATTTAACGTTAATTTTCTCGAAACATATATATACACTACTTTTGCAACTTATGAGTTGTACTTGTTGGTATTCTGATTTTGAAAACTAACCCTGCATGTATGCTTAGAAAAAAAAAGGGCTTGAATTCGTACGTGATTACTTGAAAAAAAAAAGGCGTGAATTCACACATGATAAATTGAATACTCTTACCTTCATTGCTATATTGAAAGAAAAGGACTTCTCAAAGGCCATCTCCGAGAATTTATATGTCTCAACCAAGTCGAAATAAAAAGGCCCTTAGATCTTAACGAGTAACGTAATAATATGAGCAGAAAAATTTTAGGCCTTATGTAAATGGTTTTTTGTTTAGTTTAAACAATTAAATTTTTTAATGGGCTTACTTGGTTATGATTTATGTTGTGTAAAAAACTTTTTGTATAAAAATATGCTTAAAAATGCCTCAAGTGAGCCAAGAACCCATAAACTTTTGGTTGGGTATCATAACCCTTTGCCACTAGATCAAAACTAGTTATTGCATAATTAGGGTAAAACATTAAATATACATATTTTGTTTCGTAAAAAAATATAGATAAAAAAACATGTGCCCCCAAAAATTAAACGTCCCGACCGGTCGCCTATGTCGCCCTATGCCGCAGTCGTCTCTAACTTCCCGTACCACTTAAAAACAAATATGGAAATACGTACTTGAAGAAAAATTATATCATTAGAAGTTTGTTAGATAGAAAGGATGCAAATGTTTCTTCACAATTGGTTGAGCACTTAACAACCTTACCCACCATTATTTAATCTTCACCTTTTAAAGGTCAAACATGGGAATCCAGTTTTGTCAAACAATTACCCGATTACTTTTTCAATATCCAACAAACCAAAGTAAAAAAGTGAGTAAGTTTACTTTAGACAAAATCACCATTCTTTTATTAAAATAAAACGATAAAAGTTTGTGGTTTAATTTTTGCTACAGTTACAATCCATGATACTAGCATTGCCAGATTATCTGTTAAATATAAGGGCATTTCAAAAGATTAATTATGTTATATACTCATCTTACCTACAGGGATTATTTACTCAAATAACACCAATCTGTGGCATATTTGAGATCCTCAGGAAGAAATAGGGTTGAAATGTCACATGTGGCTGTTGGTTGTGACTAAAGAAGATTAGATATTAA
>NW_027496371.1:187500-204137 GCF_021521415.1 Bidens hawaiensis | reverse complement strand
ATTACACAACATAGAATATGATTTAATAAAAATAAAAATCACTCAATTCCAAGCAAAAAATTTGAAGATTAGGAGCAGATGGAGGTATAACTGAATATAAATAATCATTTAATTCATGCTTGAATAACTTCATATTGATTTTTATATAATCAGATTTAGCTTAAAAGTCACATATGTTAATTTGTTTTTTTCTTTTTAACAACCTAACAGACATATAATTGCTTAGGTACTTATTACGGGGTGATTCAACAGAAAAAGACCAACGCCAGCTAGCCCAACTCTATCATACATAGCCCTTAAGCCTCAACTTTATCTCCAATCATGAGAAAAACTCATCCGTCTGAAAGTCCACTTGTGTTAAACCGGGACGTCTTCAAAATCAAATCAGAGATCACAAAGATCTCAAGCTTCCTTCATTGAGCCACGTATGCCATCCCCAAAGTGTTGTATGTGGGGATCGAACCCGTGTCTCCATTGAAGAACCCAAACTTTCTACCACTACATCACATTCAGGTCCGACACGTGACCAATGAAACCATACAACGATTTTAGGCTCACACTTAATTAAGATCTTCAAATCAAAAAAGAAAAAAAAAATTATATAAAGATATATTATAATAGACAAAGTAAACTAAAAGTTATTTATTGGTTTTGGTGAAAATCTTTACTGTGTGTCACGAGTTCAAAACCTTTTTTTTCATAATAGTAATAAAAGGACTTAAAAAACTCATTTCGATTTAGTACTCTAAACTTGTTGAGCCGGAGCCCGACCATCACATTGGAAGAAAATCATGCTAGTTTCTTTTAACTATTTTCCCAAAAAAATAAAAAAAAATAAAAAGTACGAGGCTGAGGTTCGGATGACATAGCTCCCACCTCTACAATTTCCCGCTCATATCCCTCTTAATAGAGTCTCACGCGCATAAAATAAACACGCGCTTACACTTTCTCCTTCACTGCATTTACATCATTAACTTGCTTCATTATAAAAGAAGAAGAATAAGAAGAAATTGCATTGGTTTTTCACTCATAATTAATTTATTATTAAACAATCTTCCTTCAATCGATCTTACTTGCTTTCCAGTAATGGCCAAGTAAATTATGATTATTATTATTATTAATGTTATAAGCCTTTCGATTTCTTTCCTTTCCGATCACCGTCAGCTGCGATGATGATGATTTTTTTAATTAGGGTTTCGTCTATTGATTTTAATATCCAGTGTAATCGATAATATTATATGTAATCGTCTGTGTGATTGATTACATTAGCTATCATGTTATTCTGGCCAATAACCTAAATTGAGACTTTTAATCATTGATGTATAATAATAATAATAATAATAATAATAACAACAACAATAACAATAATCATAATAATAACTAATTTTTAATATGTTAGGGGTGTCTATGTGTTGGTTCGGTTTCGGTTTTGGGTTAAAACCGAGCCAAAAACCGAAATGTTGTTTTTGAGTTTTTGAAAACTGTTCGGTTTCTGTTTTTTGATATTTGGGATTGAAAGGAAATAGTTGGTAAAAAGGTGATGAATTTGGGATAAAACTGTTTGTTTTAGTTAATAACTTATCGATTGATTATTATACATTTGGCCTAAAGTATTTGGGTTAAAGTTAAACTATATATTTATCAAGCTCGGCTCGAGCTAGTGTAGTGCCTTACACGAACCAAAAGCTCAGTTCGAGGTCAGCTGTGGAGTGTTATATTAATTAATATATACAACTATACAAGTCCAAAAGAGGTGAAATTAAAATTACATAAGGCTTGACGAGCCTATACAAGCTTCCCATACAAAGCTGAAAGCTCGATAGCTAAATGAGCTTTACTTGAGGCTCGAGCTCGGCTTGTTTTGAGTTTTTTATTGTTCCGGGCGTGAGCAGCTTGGCATGTTGCAAGTTGCAACCCTTAATTGTTATAAATGACTTGAAGTTTAAAATAAAAAATAAATAACTATAAGTTCGGTTCTGTTTTTTCGGTTTTAGTTACATGTGAAATCGGAACCGAACCGAAAGTTTGGTTTTTACGTAAACATAAGGTTTTTTGTTTCGCTTATTTTGGTTTTGGTTCTGGTTTTTTCTGTTTCATGCACATCCACAATATATGTTAAGAGACATTGACTAGTAGTCAAATGGTTTATTGAACTAAACATGTAACATCAAACTCACCTTCTGATTATTTTTACTCTTTAGTGAGCATTAAGCACCACATCATCATGCCAATTATTATCATATAATACATTTGGTGGTATATATGATCTATCTTTTGAATGTTGTAGAAGCTGGATTGTTAATGGTAGAACTTTAGCAAGAAAGGTCAAAACACCTGGTCTAAGTTTAACGCAACAAGTCAAAGACTGCGGTGCAAATAAAGAATGCCCCAAATGCCATTACAAGATTGATAATAGTGATGTAAGAAGCTTAAATCTTTTTCATAATCAGTCGCAGTTGCGTACATTTGATTTTATAAAATATTAATACAAAGTTCATCTCTGTATGCAACTATGCATGTTATATGACAGGTGGCGGTTGAGTGGCCCGTGGCTTCCCATGGGTGTGAAATTTGAACCGAATGATGTTGAGCTTCTACAACATTTGGCGGCCAAATGTGGTATCGGGAATGAAATGCCGCATCAGTTCATTGATGAATTTATTCCTACACTTGATAAAGATGAAGGAATATGCTACAAACACCCTGAAAATCTTCCTGGTGAGCAGAGTAATTGTGATGTAGTGTTTTCAGTTTTTATTAGGGGTGGAATTGTGGGTGGGTCGAACGGGTCAAAAGTCAAAACTTGTTCGGGTCAATGGTACTTTTTTTGCTGCAGGTCTGGTTGGGTTTACCTGTTCAAGATTTTTTAGATATCTTGTGTTGCAAAAAAGTTTAATTTTTTATTTATATTTAGTATCAAATATGATTACAGAAAGTATATTATTTTGATAATAATCTAATATTTGAATAAATTAGTTTATGAGGTTTTATGCATTATAAACACTTCGGGTGACTTTCGGCTTTTGTGACCCATTTCATATGTTTCTTTTTAAGCTAGTACTAGTATTTACATAACTTGAATCAGCCCATTTATTAGGGATGTGCATGAAACCGAAAAAACTAACTGTTAACCCAAATTACCGAAATAACCGAAGCCAAACAAAAACCTACGTTTGGTTTTATGCTGTCGTAAAAACTGAATCTTCAGTTCGGTTTCAACTTTGCATGTAATTAAAACAGAACAAACCGAATTGATTTTATGGATTTTCATTTTAACTTAGAATGCTAAGTAATTTAGAGGGTTTTTATAAATAGTAAACCTGAATATATTGGGCCCAAATGTAAAATAATCAACTAATCATTAATTAACAAAAAGATTTAGCCCAAATTTATTAATTTGGGCCATTTTTGGCCCAACAAATTCAAATCCGAGTGATAAAACCGAAAGCGAATGGTTTTAAAAACTCTGGAACCGGTGTTTGTTTTTTTTGTTTGGAACTGAGAAACTTTTTTTTTTAAATGTTACAGGTACTAGAAAAGATGGAAGCAGTGTTCATTTCTTTTACAGGACCTCAAATGCATACACGACTGGTCAAAGAAAACGTCGCAAGATCTGCCAAGAATCAAGTTTAACCAAGGATGTTCGTTGGCATAAAACCGGTAAGACAAAAGCCGTTACGCAAAATGGAGTCCAAATAGGTTGGAAGAAGATAATGGTCCTTTATGGGGTTGGTACCGGGGGTTCAAAACCTATAAGTTGAACTGGGTCATGCATCAATATCATCTAGGAACCGTTGAAGATGAACAAGATGGTCAATTTGTAGTTGCAAAGATATTCTATCAGTCACAGAAAGATATTGAGAAGGCAGATGATAATGTTGTAGCTGAAAAAGTAAACGCATGGATGAGTTCAGCGAGCCCAAAAACTCCAAAAATCGACACACCTGATCCACATAGGCCTGGAAAATCTGTTTTTTGTGATGATGTCATTGCTGATAATGCTGACAAGTCACCATTGCAGGTTGGTATATTCTTCTTACTTGTATTGATTTTGTCCCATTTAATCATGGATAAATTGGTATTGGTATATTAATATTAATTGATAAATAAATTGGAAAAATGTGTAAAGAATTATAGTTAATTACTCGGATGATCGCTACGGTCCATATTGCAAGTTGGTTCTTAAGTTTGAAAAAATAGACGTATGGACTGTACGGTCCCAACTATTTTGAAAGCGTAACAAGTATGGTCCTTGGATTGGGTGTGAAATGACTAAAATACCCTTACTACTAATTGACAAAATCAAATAATAATAAAATTACTAATTGACAAAAATAAATTATAATAAAACATATGAAATTATTTTATTATTATTTTTTGGTCTTATAGCGATAAGAGTACCTTAGTCATTTCACAGGTAATTAACCGGAAAAACTTGTGTCCATCTATTCCGCGGACCAACCATGCTATGATTTCGAAATATTGATTGCAATATGGACAAACCATCCTAGTAATTATTAACTAATAAATAACACTTAATAAATAACCTTAGCGCCTCTAATTCTTGTTTTAAGTATCCGGTGTTTTCTTGTGATAATACTAACTGTTTTTATTTGTTATTTTAGGAATCGGGGTGGTGTGTTGAGCAGAAATACTTTCCTTCGTCTTCTAATGCTGAAAATAAGAATATTGTGGAGTTACCCGTATGGGAAGACGATTCACAAGCGGTTGATTTAGATGCATTCGATGACGCATTGTTCTGCAATGAGAATCTTGATACCAATGACCCTGCTGGTGACTCAAGGCCAAATAATGCACCTGTCTTCGAATGCCAATGCTGACTGTGCACCCGGTGCAAGTTCTGAATATGATGATCTTGAGAATCTGGACTTGGGTTCTTTACCAGATTTCAACCTTACTGTAAGCCCAAATCACCGCTTCTTTTAACCTGATTTGAGATTGTTATCATTATAAATGTTAATTTTGTATTTGTTAACATGCATGCAGGACTTGCAGTTTTCATCACAAGACAGCATTTTTGGGTGGTTAAAGCGGGTGTGAATGGAAATGATTGGCCGATATTATTATGATTTAAAATACTGAAAAGAAATCGAAGGTATGATATGATATGATGATCCTATGGAGTGTCACGAGGCTCCGGTTTTGTGTATTGTAGTGTTGTAGAGCAAGTGCGTAATGGTTGTTTGTTTTGACCTTCTAACTCTTTTTTTAACTTCTTGTGGCAAGTACATTTGTGAATTTTGACCCGTATACTTGTAAATGTGTTTGTTTCGGTTGTGTTTTAACTTTTAAGTCAAGGGCTCAATGAGGATTGACATGTTAAATGTGTTAAAAGTCAAGTCAAATCAACTCCCGAGCAATCGCTTCGGGTAAAACTAATTTATCTACATTTTAATACGAAACTTAAAATTTTGTAAATTAATTGAGCCCTTGCAAAGTGTTAAGTTTGACTTAGTGCTGACTTTGACTATATAATAAGTTACATGTTTTATTTTGGATCCGCCACTGCCCACTGGTTTTTACTTTTTACTGTACTTGGTTTTATATTCGGCCCGAACTCATTTTGACCCGTCAATCTTAACACGCATAGTAAAAATAATGCCGAAAAAACTAATAAACTTCATACAAAACTAACCAAAAAACCAACATTTAAAACTAGAGATTAATCAAATGTACACAACTAAACCCGTCACAGCCCGAAGGAAGGCAAGAACCACGGTGGCAGCATGGCGGGTAACTAAAACATCCATGACAGAACACTCAACCATCTTCCCGAACGCAATTTCCCGGCAAAAGATAACTATACTTATCAGCATTCGTCAACAAATGCGAAGGCAAATGAACCGCCGAATACGAATGAGGAATGGGGCCCATCTTCCCGATCAGCTCCCGAAACGTGTACTCTTCGGGAAGCATATCGTACAAGTCCGCCCCATTACATATCACTTTCTGGATCCGTTTCGGGTCAAGATAATGTGAAAACCTCACTCTATCAGTATGACTATAAGCTTTCATCTTGAACACAAAATCACTAATCTTCCTAAAACAAAAACTACAATGCCAACCCGAATCCGCCAACAAATAATCGCTCTGTCGATAATGCACGTACCGAGTCGCCCCCGTTCGGTACTGATGAACCGAAGCCCTCCAACTCTTCCGATCCAAATTAAACTCGAACGAGTACAAATAATTATTCAAATTCAAATGCACGATCGGGGGCGGCCCGTCACACCACCGCAACAAATCAATCGTGTGACCACTCGGGATCTCATCGACATCCGACATTATCAACAAATCATCGTCTTCAATACCCGCGATCCTCAAAAGATGATCCAACCCCACCCGTTGGTACGCCTCTTCGACAAACGGGTTCTCGCCTTTCTTGAACCGACCACGGATCGTCCCGTAAGTCAACCTCGACTCGATAAAGTCAAACTTATCGCGATTCATCCCAAAGTTTAACCGTTTCGGGATACTCGTGAACGTGGAATTCGATTCTAGAACCACAAACTGAGTAATGTAGGGGTATAACTCCTTCCATCGGATCGTAAGCATGTCTATTTCGTTGCTGAATAGGACCGCGTCGTACACGCGCCTCGGGTAGTCCCGGAGGGTCCAACCATGAAGGGTGCATAAAGATTGCATGGAAACATTTGCATGGTAATAATGTGGGAGGTGAATAAAGGGTTTGGGTGGTGACTGCCATAGTGGCCGGAGGAAGTAGGTGACTTTTTGGCCGTGAAGGTATATTCCGGCGAATATTGTTGGAATCAAAATGAATAATATTATGAATATTTTTAGCTCTAAACCTCGTACCATGCATCGGATTCTTGACATTCTGCTTGTCACCTGCATGTTACAAAAACTGAAAAACTTCAAAATCAAATAATAATAATAATAATAATATTATGACTCAAACACCTATATATATAAATATTAAACACAAACTATATAAGCATAGTAATACTTATCTAGACGTAACAATTCCATAATACAACAATAACAAACTATATCTTCTATCTCTTGATTTATCTCAAACTCGATTAGGATTAAATCCTTTAGTCATTGTCACGTATACAGTGGACTTTAAGTAGCACATCCTTAAAATCAGTTATTTCCTAATCATTGTTTCCAAATTTAGTTTAAATTAAATAAATCCCTTTACTTAAAAATAATGACTTTAGATGGGATGGATAAAGTAAGTGAAAAAATAAAATATAAGTTGGTTGTTCAAAATTTAAAACATAAAATAGAAAAATTAATATGATTCAAACACCTGTTTATGTAAATATTAAACCCAAACTAAATACACATGACTCGTTAAATATGATACTAATACTTATCTAGACCAAACAATTCAATAATAAACCAAAATAAACTTTATCTTCCACCTCTTGATTTATCATGAACCCACTTTAAACCCGATTAGGATTAAATCGTTTATTCAGTATGCAATGGACTTTAAGTAGCCCACCATAAAATTAGTTATTTCCTACTCATTGTTTCCAATGTTAATTTAAATGAATTACTTTATTTAAAAATAAGGACTTTTAGTCTAGTGGCAAAGGGTCTCTAGTCAAATGGTTGTGGATTATTGCCATATTTAGACATGGGGTAAAATAGGTGAAACAAGGGGTAAAATAGGTGAAATAAAAAATTTAGCTGTTAAAAAGGAAACACAAATATAAATAAAAAAACCAAAATTTATTAAAAAGGATAAAACACATACATATAAATAAAAAACCAAAATTTAGTTTTGCTGAACGATAAAACAAACTACTAACATTTATTTTTTATATTGTTTCAAATGGTCAAATGACCGTTCGCGCCAGTTATGAGGGCAACGCTTGATTTAACATACACAACGTGGTGCTCAGGGCGTTAAACGCCTACATGAGTACGCGTACATGGGTGTTAGCCCACAACGACCAACCTTATTTTATTATTATTAATATTGAAATTGGACAAACCTTGCAACAGATTTCATCATTCCTCTTGGAAGTCTCATAATCATCAACCTTCATGAGGGATCAAATCACACAACACATAAAATGAAACCTTATAGAAATTGTATGAAACCTTGATAAAACCCTGTGTTCATCCGACCAGATCTTTAGGGGATCATTGTTCCTTAATCTAATCAAACTTCCAGATTATTAGGCTTCTGGCCCTATATTATACGCATTTGTGTTTGCCTCTAAAGAATGGCCATTGAAATAAGAACAAACAATGAAACGTATTTAAATATTAATAACTAGAGGTTATTGGTTGATATTATTAATTAATACTAATAATATTGAATAGGTGATATTTGAAATGTAACTAAGGGCGGTTGATTAAGGGAAACCGTTATTTTATTATTCCCACGTTGAACAGGATATAAGGGTGGGTGGGTTGGTTTTTGGGACATTTTAAAATTTAATTTTAATTCATATGCAAAGGATTTTCAATCTCTTATATATCCAACTTGACTTGCCTTTTATTTAAATGAAGAAAAAGAACATTACTATTTTTAGGAATATAAAAACATCTCTAACGCGCGCCAAAACTCGAAGTCCAGATGAGATGACGTGGAGGAGGGCCGGACAAGAGGAGATGGACTTGCTTGTGTTGTGGAGCTCAGGTCTATGAGCTTGGTTTGTATAGAGAGAAAAAAAAAGGGGGGGGGGGGGGGGGGGGCTCTCACATGCATGTATATATGCATTATATAAATGGTTACTCAATAGCTTAATGATATGATGGATAGATATTACGGGTTATTGCAACTGATTTATAAATGTTCAAGTAATGTTAGTAAATTCACTCTTTGTCGTCTCCCCAACTCTACAATAGATAGTTTGCTCAACTAATAACGTCGCTCTAATGCAACAGAGATCACCAGTAAACCAATCGTTCAAAGGTAGTGACAAGTGATCCCCTTACAAACAATTCATTATTCCAAGAAAATGATCACCTCTTCAACACACTATATCAAAAGAGTGGTCTTTACAGTTTTCCAACACCTCTAAGTCAAGATAGTGTTGCATCACAACTCAACATACACTATGTCAAGATGGTGTTACTTCACAACTCAACTTCACTGACAAAGATAGCATTGCTTTTCACAAATACAAACAAGTACACTATAGAGTTAATTACACGGATGCTTTATGTGGTTTACCTATACTGCAAATTTGGTCCCCAGTTTTCCAAAATGACAAGGATAATCCAAATAATTAACTCCGCACTATATTTTGATACAACTAAACCGGTCATCCATGCTACGGAGTACTAGTGTTACCTGAAACAAACTACTTGAATAATTCTTTCACTTTAAAAAATTAATAACCAAACTTGCAATATAGGTAAACCACATAAAGCTTCCGTGTAATTAACTCGACACTATATTTTGATACAGTTAAACTGATATCAACACAACACTAAACAATCTGAATCAATTTAAGAATCCGAAGTCTGGCAACCAGCCAAAATTCTAAAACAAATAATCAGAATAGCAAATATAATAGCTGGAGTTATACTGTTAACAATGATCTAAGTTTTTAATAAATAAAAAAATAGAAGATTTTATGGATTGAAATGTATATATTGAGTTGACTTCTTTCGCTTCGCCATTTCCTTTTTAACTGGCATTTTCCATTTCACCTGTTTGACCCGTTTGATATCTAAACGCTATCATCACACTCATTGTTGTAAACAATGAACCATTGACATCTTATAACTATCATAATCCAGTATAATATCAAAGAAACCGAAAACCATTGCTTTACCAGCCCATTTCCCGCTTACCATTTCTTGCTAACTCGACCCGTTTTAAAACTGCAAAGTTGCTTAACAGGGAAACGAGTCACTAAAGCAAAACTCATCCGTCTTATTTACAGCTTTAGATCCTTAACAAACTGTAAACATGACCCATGAACAAGAATCTCTAAATCAACATTTTTTACAATATCTCAAATTACATTCATTTCAAACCACCCTTGAACAAGATCGACAAAGTTATTCTACCCTAGCTCCTTACACTGGCTCCATCACGGTTGATATTCATATAGTTGGCAATCAATGAATCTAACTATAGCCACTAAACAAAAATATATATCACACAACAGATTCTTGGTTAACAGAGACTTACTCACTTTCTACATTGCGACCGGTTTCTTCTACGGAAAAAGAATCTGAAACCTTTCTTCTAGCTCCAAGTTAGACTACAGCCACGGTTAAAAACCTCAATCTTCTAACAGTGATGTGATTAGCTCTCGTGGCGATGATTCCCATATTGGTAGATCGATAAATGGTTGCTTCAACCGTTGTTCTTCCGCATCACAAAAGGCTTCAATAGCATCGCATAATCTTGAAATTTCATTAATAGTGGCTTCCTGAGCTTCAACCTGCAAAGTAATCAAATTTCCCACAAATCACATACAAACCCCTAAAGAAAAATACTGAGTTTTCGCCTTTTCGGGATGTGCGTGAAACCGAAAAAAGCGAACTGGAACAAAAAACGACGGTTTGGTTATATGTTTTTCAAAAAACCGAATGTATAGATTTTCATATCGTATTTTTTTTTGAAGTAGTTTATAAGAATTTAACAAATACACAACTCAAATATTTAAGCCCAAATGTATATTAAGCATTCATATAGAACCAAATTCACCATTTTGGACTAATCTTTTTTTTTTTCGGTCTAAAATTTTTAAACTCAAATGACAAAACCAAAAAAAAAACAAACCTAAACCGAACCGAAATTATGAATTTTCAAATTTTGATTATTTAAAACTCAATACATTTGTAACTCAAATATTTTAAACCAAATGTATAACAAACAATAATTAACAAAATGATTTACACCCAAATTCATTATTTTGGGCCAAGTTTTTATTTTTCTTTTTTTTCGGTTCAATATTTTAAAGCTCAAATGGCAAAACCGAACCTAATCCGAACCCAAACCAAAAAAACGAACGATATTCAAAATTTCGAAAACCGAAGTGTCGGTATTTGGTTTGCTTTTAGCCTAAACCGACCCAAACCAAACCATTCACACCCCTACCGAATGTCCAATTCACAGCCCTATAAAACCCAAATAACCAAAACAACTGAAACCGAACGGCTTTCAAAATTTCAACGGTTTTTGGTTCGCTTTTAGCCTAAAACCGACCCAAACCGAACCATTCACACCCCTACTGAATGTCCAATTCACAGCCCTAAAAACCCCAAATAACCCAAAAAAAACCCTAAATCTAAAATGAATAAATTTCTAAACCACAACGAAAAATCAACAACAATTACTGAAACCCAAAACAATAATTCCACAAACCCAGCTTCAAAACCCATTAACAGACTCCCAATTTCAAATCCCATCAATCAATTTCCAAGGGTTAACAAAACTAACAAAAACACAATAACCAATATACCTGAGCCAGCAGTGTACCAGCAAGCTCTTGATACCCATCACCCACCAAACCCCCATCCAAATCAGACGCAGTGTCATCCACCACAGGCTGTACGGCAACCACCGGTTGATTCTGTGTCCGTTCATTTAATGCACGCAAGGTGTTCGACAAAAGTTCCCAATGACCAATTTCTTGCTGGTACTTTGTTTTCAGCTTTAGTAACAAACCCTTCTTTCTTTCTGCTCGGGTTTTTGATTCGGGTTCTGGATCTGGTGGTGGGTCGGTGAATTCGGGTCGGATCCGCTTTGGACGACGGTAGATGAAACCGTCGTCGTTGACGAGTTCCCAGTCTTGGTCGTTGATTTCCATTGAAATTGAATGAATATGAGATTTGAATAATTAATTCGGATTTGATTGAAGAAGAGAAGATGTGAATTTGGTGATAAATGTTTAAAACCCAATTTTGGATGACAATTTGGGGGGGATTTCAAATGTTTATTATTTTATTTTAACATTTAAGTCGAGTTATTTTATTTTAACGTTTTATAAAAAGTAATAATCAAGTTTTAGAAGTATTCTAATTAGGTTACTCTATGTAATTTTTCTTTAAATTAGTATTAATCGTTACCAGTACTGAATCTGCCCATCCATATTTTAAATGCTCTTAAAACAAATAAATGGAGTTGAAGCTCTGCAACGCTCATTAATGATTTATTTTAAAAACAAAAAAGCAGAAACCCATAACTGTTACGTAAACTTTTTTATTAATATATCGTCGGGAAATGATTAAAAATTATTTTAGATTTTATTTATTTTTATTAGGGGAAAGTGTTGTTGGGTAGACCACATGTCGTCATGAAAAGGGACCCTACAATGACGACAACTATTAGTGTCAAAGTGAATGCGGAGTTGCAAGCGAGACTTGTAGTAATCGATCATATGTCGTCGGAAAAGGCTATACTTACTACATTTTGGTTAGTGTATGTGTCTAAAAGTAACTTCCAATGTCACGTGTCATACTATTATGATCCCAACATGTTTTTTTCGTTGCTCTTATTTTGCCTGTTGAACATGATTTCATTTCCACAAAATCAAAGTCAAGAACAAAAAAGAATTAAGAACAATAATCAGAAAGAATTCGTCACTGTAAATGTTTACATAAACGTCGTGTTCTTCTGATAAATCAACATAACATTTTACAAGTTTCACTAAACTACATCTTGACCACCTAAACTCCTAAATAATACAATTCTCACATCAAGCTAACTATACATAAATTATATAATTGACTCTAAATATTATTGCAAACTTGATTAACTATTATAAGACTAAGATTGCCTTTCACCCTTCCAGTGACGGAACTTGAACGTGTATTTTTTTGCCGGGGGAGGGGGGCGAAAATTTTAAAAATTAAGTTCTTAGACATAAAACAAACAACTATTTTATCTAATAAAGATCATAAATTAAGAAAAAACAAAGAAGCAGTTCTTATATTTGTTTATAACAACAAAATGTACAAGGATATGGTATATCTATATATCGATGCACATTTTTTAATAGTAACTTAAGATTACATTAGTAAAGTCAAATAGATTATAAAAAATGATTAACCTAATATATATATATATATATCAAAAATAATTTTACTAAATATAATATTTAAAGAAGGAAGTACAATACTAGAACTACTGTGGATAGTAAAAGTACATATTTTTTTTTTGGAAATGACTAAATCACATCCATTTTAATATTAAAATAATAGAATGCTAGATATTTTAATTCAAAATAAATGTTACACATCTCATCATCTTCTCTCCCCCCTCCCCATCTTGTGAAGACAGTCAGGCACCATAACAGAACTTCATTGAAGAAAAAAAATCAACATTAAGCTATTTATAAGCCAAAAAACCGGGGGGTGCTTGCTCATTGCCATAAGAGGTGTCAGTGAGCTCATTAGTGACGGACCCATAAATTTTTTTGACAGGGTCTTAGCCAAAATTTTTAAGAGGTTCCATTTCCAATGGAGACTGTTTGAACATCATCATCAAAGGACTTAGTGGGTTGAACTATCGGCCAGCAACAGTTTCAGCTTCAAACCACGCTTTCATACATCCTGACATTGATGGATCATATTGGTCTTCTTCAAACCGGCTAGGTTCATTAACTTGAGGATCTTGCTAACCTAAGTTCATCGTAATCACGGACTTATGAGTGTGAAAGAAGGTGAGAATGTAAGGAGTAGAGAATTTATACACACAAACTACCAAGTCTCAAATGTAAAATAGTTAAAAGATAATTGTTGCATAGTTTGTGATCGAGACATAAACCAATTCTTTCATTTTTCAAACACGTTTTCACTCCATATTTCAACCCATATTCAAAAACAACATTTTATGTTAACGCTTAGTTACGTCACGACACAAACTCGGTCGTTATCAGTTAGGTTCGTAACAGTAACGACAATAAACTGAAAAAAGGTGAATGACCAAGTATTGAAACTTGTATAGCTCATGATAAAGAAACATATTTAAAATAATGTGAAGTTGGTTGGTAAACTCACACTGTACGCTTGTAAAAGATCTGCTATAGAATGAATGTGTTTATTTTGCAAATGATTTAATCGTCAACAGAACCCATTCCTTGATTGCAACAAGCACCAACATGCCTATAGTATCACCGCTTGAATTGTTTTTTTTAACTAATGCTCACCTATAGTTAAGTGTATCTTTCGTAGATATCAGACTTCAAAATTGACATATAACCGAAGTCACATAAACTGACGCTGGAGGAATACCATAGCAGTTACGTAAATTGACATATAACCGAAGTCACATAGCATGATATTAATATAAGATCCGTCGATTCTGGTTCCTCCCAGTATAATGGATACATGTTTCTTTGTTCAAATCCGTAAAATAAAAGTGAAAAAATTAATATGAGAAAAATATAAAGAAAGAAAAAAAGAAAAAAATTACCACTTATAATCTCTAGTCTAACACTGCTAACAAAAGTTAACCTAAGGGGCTCATACAAAAATAAATAAATAAATATAATAATAATAATAATAATAGAATAAAATAAACTAAAATAAATCCATTTTGATATCACTACTTTAATGATTCCATTATATCCGAGTAAGCTTCATCCGAATCTAGAAATATCTTCCCCTACTCTTGGAATATAATATGTCAGTTTAGACTTTAGACTTAGTAATAATAGTATTTATTAATATTAAACCAATGCCCTTTCTAATTATATTCCTAAGCATTAATAAACCAGAATCATGTTTGGATCACAAAAGGCTAACCTTATTTTACTATCAGGAGTCATATTTAATTGATACCTTAAACCTTCACCCAGGACCGGCTCCGAGAAAACAAAATAAAATTTGGGCCGAAGGCGGAAATTTTTTTAGGCCTTAAATAAAAGAAGTATTTTGTTATGTTTAAACAATTTAAATTTTATATGAGTTTACATGGTTATAATTTGTGTTGTTTAAAAAACTTTTGTATAAAAAAAGGATAAACATATGTCAAATGAGATTAGAACATATAAACTTTTGGTTATAAGTAATACCCTTTGCCACTAGACTAATTGGCTACGTAATAAGGTTTAAACATTAAATATACATATTGTATTTCATAAAAATACAATATAATTTGAAAAAAGAAATTTCCGGGCCTAACGGGTGTCGGGCATGTGGCCGTCGACCACCTTGCCTCACCCTAAGGTCGACCCGGCCTTTACCCTGCAATACTATATTAATACAATGAAAAAGTTGTGTCTACAATTCTTAAAAAAATGAACCGAGCAAATACGAATAAGAACATGCTCATGTTCATATATTTACCTTTAAATGAACACAAACACTTATTCGGACAAACATTTACGTTCATGTTCGTTTTTTTAAATGAACATGTTCATACTCGCTTATGTTCACTCATTTAAAATCTTAACGAACAATTCACGAACATAAATGAACATAACTAAACAAACATATATGAACATACGTAAACAAACACAAACACAAACAAACATGAACGAACATAGATGAACATAACTAAACAAACATATAAGAACATACGTAAACAAACACAAACAAACATGAACGAAAAAATATAAAACATATTAGGGTGATATAATTTGAAAAATACAATTACTTTTTATTAATATGTAAACAAGCATAAAGGAATATAAATGAGCGAACAAAAAATGAACATAAACAAACGTTCACGAATATAAATGAACGAACGAAACATGTGTTCATGTCCATTCGTTTAATTAAATGAACACAAACATTTTGGTCATGTTCATTTCAAAAGGGGGTTGCGGTACAGCTTGTTGCCCGTTTGTCTGTCACTTTATTGTAATCGTCTTGTAATTATTATTCTGTGGAAAATGGTGAAGATAATTTATTTTACTAAAAAAATAAAAATAAAAATTCGTTTATTAAATGAGTGAACATAATTACATAAACGAACTTTCTGTCGAACGGTTCATGAAAAGTTTACTGCTTAAGCACAAAGTACAACCGCCAAAGTGGCTGCATGAAACACACCATTCATTCTTTCCAACTTGCTTGCAGATTCTTGGACTCCAAATGATAAAAAGTGTAAAAAAATAGAGTCTAAACCACAAAAGTGACAATCTTGAAATTAACAATATGTTTTTTTAAAGCAAGGAAGTAGATTCATTTTTTAAAACCACTTTATTCTCTTTTTTAACTAGTATTTAAACCCTGTTAACTCATAGGATCACCACAACCAAATTGCATATCCTTAAACCAACTTTCTGGCATCAAAATGGACCAACAAATGTCCACATACACCAACCAATCCTCACCGTCTTTGATCCCCGAAAAACGCCTCTTAACCACCACCAACCCGTTAGCAACAACCACCAACCCATTAACAACAACCACAAACCCATTAGCAACAACAGCCAACCCGTTTACAACAACAAACAACCCGTTAACAACAACCACTAACCCATTTACTGGGGCGGTCAATTCAACAATGACGCCGTTGCAGCCACAACTACCAATCCAACAGTACCAACAACAGCCACTTGTGGGTCCCATGACTAACCCAGTATCACAGCAGTTGCTCGGGCTGGTGCAAAACCCAATGCACCAGCACCAGCAACAGCTGATGGGACCCAAAGGCAACCCAATGCTGAACTCGATGATTAACCCATTGCATGCCCCGAGGCAACATGAGATGACGGGTC